>NW_027124690.1:6584-7647 GCF_001457755.1 Trypanosoma equiperdum | reverse complement strand
AACATATCGGCATCGTCACAAAACTACGAGCACACCCTCAACACACTGCGATATGCCTTTCGCGTGAAGGGTTTAAGTGTTGTCAATTTTGAACCGAGTCGTGCCCGCAATGCACCGCGGCCGCTGAAACCGGTTGTTTCTGACATGAATCCCACGCAAGGAGTTCCTCAGGTAAATGCCGGCCCTTTGAAAACAACACCGGGGCGGTGGCGTTCGGTCTCATCTAATGCCTTTTTAGCTAACAGGCGTAACGTCTCCTCGGGAAACGCACTTGTACAACAGCGTAACCATGTTACCAGCAGTCCTTTGCGTAGTAATAACACTCAGGGAGCAAATATTGCTTCGGGAGCTGGCGAGAATAATTTCGCTGTTTATGTTCGTCAAATAGCCGGAGAAGTGGTGGGGAATATTATTCCACAGTTAAGGGCGGATGGGGGTCGTGATTCCTCGCTTCCATCAAACAGTGATTACCTGCAAGAGGAGGGCTCCGGTGTTTCTTTTAACGATGAATTGATAAGGCAGTTAGAAGATCGTGTTGTTGCAAGGATGAAATTGGATGTGATAAGGTTGGTTAGGGATACAATGCTGAGGAGGGAGCGTGCTATTTCAAAGTTGCGTAGTGAAAACACGATGTTGAGCAAACTTAATGGGGCGTTAGAAAGGCGTGCCGCGGAGTGTGCGCACTGTAGAGGGCAGAACACACGTCAAATACAACAGCAACAAAACTAGACACAATGCAACATCAACCGAACAGGGCACTGCGCAGCGAAGGTCAAGTGGAGACCGGTAGCTAGCAGTTTTACGTGTCAGTAACTAAAAAATATATTTATTACCGTCATTCCTTAGCTTGAAGGGGGAAAGTATGACGTTTTCATCCCCCATTTTCTGCTGTTTTTCGAGGTAAGTGCACTTCCCCTCTCTGATTTTCTTTTTCTTTTTCTTCTTTGATGTAACATTTTCTCCAACATCTTCCCACCATCCTAACAATAATTCCGATGTCGGGATGTGTGTACGTATACTTGTATGTGTGGGGGAATGAGGAGAATGACGGGAGCGTGCGATG
>NW_027124690.1:753-6574 GCF_001457755.1 Trypanosoma equiperdum | reverse complement strand
TTTTTTTTTTTTTTTTGCAGTGAGGCGTCATGAATGGAAGTTTAAAGAGGAAAGAGGGAGTAATCCGATGGAACGTAATCAACAGTATAGATGCTGGTGGTTGTGGTTGTGGCAGTGGGTGAATTATATTCTTTTTGCATAGAACCCATTGGGCCGCTGATATATCGACTGTACAAGAGGGATATGCAAGAGGTATTTAGAGGAGGGATAGAGGGAAAGGACGAGTTGAAAAAAGAAAAAAAGAAAAATAAGGGGGAAAAATAAATAGTGAGACCAAACATTGTTTTGTTTTGTTTTTTTTACAGTTGATATTGTGGACGCAAACATATTTGCATGTGTATGGGGGTTTGTAAACCACTGCGTCAAGTTTAACGACATTTCGGGACGTTAAGGAGGTGCGATGCATGTGTAAAAGGGAAGGAAAGAGCTGTGAAAGTGTTTTTGTTCATTTGTTTTCAAGACATTTACCACATTTTAGGGGGTGATGTCGTAGCGTATTATAAAATGTAAATAAATAATAAAAAAAGGAAAAGGAAAAGGAAAATGGGAATGAAGGGACTGTGATGGAAAGATTATTCCTGCAGCAGAAGCTACTGGTGTCTGATTTTAGGTGGGTACGTCCACGTGGTTTTTATTTTAACTATAGTGACGCTACCTCTCTTTCCGCTTAAGTTTTTATCTTTGCTTTTTTTTTTTTGTACATGGCGCTGACGCTGACAGTGACGCAACTATGTTTGCTTTTCTTTTCTTTTTTTTCATTTCATGTTCCCACCTTGCATTATACGGAAGTGAACATGTGTCGTTACTTTTCTTTCGTATGTTCGTGCGTGCAGCCTTGTAAATACTATTCTGTTAACGCACAACACTTCCCAAACCTGAAGGAGGCGCAGCACAACAACATAAGTCTTGTCGAGGAGTATCAACAGCTTTTATTATCACGATTGATTATAAGTTATCAACTTTTCTCGCGTATTTCTGCTCATTTATAATAATAATTATTATTATTAACATCTCCTCACGCTCTGTCACCTCGTGTGTTTCTTTTCTCTCTTTTTTTTTCCCCCTTCTTTCGAATGTTCGTTATTCTTTGGCGCACGGTTTACCCTTCACCACCGCGGAGGTTTGTTTGGTTGTTTTTTGATCACTTTTGTTAATGCATTTGGGTGAAGGGATGTCAGTATCATTTTTGCTGCGGCTTAATTTTTTCTTCCCCCTCTCTTTTTCCCCTCAAAAAAAAAAAAAAAATAACATTAATTCTCCAACGCCGCTTCTAAAGGTGTTATCACAGTCATTTCATGTGCTTGCAACCGACCTTTTAATTGGGGGTGCGTGTTGCAGTTCCTTCTTGGGATTGCACGGCTTTATGAGGCCGAAAAGTATACTTATCCTCATTTCATTTGCACTTAACACATGCCGCTGCTTTGCATGCATTCGTTCTTCGAAACGGTTTGTTGTGTCAGGAGTTTTTTTTTGTTTTTTTCCTTCTTCTCGTGCTTCTAATTTTCTCCTCTTTTATAATGTTACTGTACATTGAAACAATCACACGCAATCAATCCCGTCCTTTTTTTTTTCTTTCCATACCTTCCACTGCGGCTTGAGATGCTTTCATTAATTGGCGATGTTTTACCATGTATATTTTATTGCCATCTTCACTGTTTTAGCACACACTTTACTTCTCACTATCTCCTTTTTTTTTTTGTCGCTCCTCGCTTTAGTTGGAAATGGTACAAACCCCTTAAGATGTGAAATACAACTAAAAAAAATCTTTTTTTCTTTAGTGATTCATTGAATTTCTTTAGCCTAACAGGCATGCGGCTGCGCATCGCACCTTTTACCACCGCCTCCCCCACACTTATTGTTTACAGCAGTACTTCCGCCACGAAACACGCGATGTTTATTTAATGTCTTCATTTCGACACAACATATAACTTCACATGGAAAATGGGTTAATGTTTCACTGGCTCATAATGAGGTAGCAAAGTTATGGATTATTGTACTAACAGTAAAGTTAATAAATGAAGATCCAAAAGACGACAGAAGAGGCTTGCATTTCTGTTAGGGAAATGCATGAAAATGTTCGGTTTCTTTTATTCCCTGAAGAACAACAACTGGCGCTGCGGGCTTTACTAAAATCCAGCGAAGGATGATGTTTGATGCCGGTCGGTAAGAACATTAATGAAGGAAAGAGAAGGTGGCTTTATTATGCGTGTACGCTCGTTAATTTTCTCTTTTTTATTTTTTATTTATCGGAGCGGGAGGTTACTTCGGGAATTTTGGCCTCTTTTTTTTTCCCCGTAATTGCAGCGGCACGAATTGATGAGCTCTCGACCACATATATGCTCTTTAAAGTGAGTGAAGCTGAGGGAAGGGGAGGGGGAGGGAGTGAGTCAAAAAAAAAAAAAAAGGAAAATTCACACCATTGTGCGAAAAGTGTGATGTTGAGAGCGGAGGGTAATGATAAGTTGTTGAGAGTTTAATTAAGGCCCCTTGTTGTCAACCCTACACAAAATTACAAACCTCCTCTATTCCCGTAATTTTTATTTATTTACGGTATCTGTATAAAATGTACTCATTTTTATGTGCGCAATGCCGTATGTCCCACAGTTACCCTTGTTTATTTTTATTTTTATATTTATCCATTTATTTTGCGTTGTTTCCCCGTTTCCTTCTTGCTGGAGGGAAGGCTCTGTCCTGTTGCTAACAATGGCGCCGAGTAGTGCCTCTTCATGAGAACAACACAACTACCAGCAGAGGAGGGAGAATAATAATAACAAATTAATTCGCATCACTCTCTACATATACCGCCGGTAGCAGCACTGCGGCACTTGGAGATTTGGAAGGTGACACAAATGAATAATGCCGGGTGTTAGATAAAACAACTTCCCATGTATGTAATGTGACGGAAAAGAGGCACAACATGTTGTTAATAGGATTTTGACGTTTGGAAAACGACCCACTTCCTTTTACTTGTAAAATGATGTTCTGCTTCCACTTAAATCTTTTCGTTCCGCCACCGTTACACGGTGTATACTAGCGGTGCATTATTCACTAATTACTATGAGTTCACCAACGTTGCCGCGCAAACACATTTTTATCGTTGTAGGTTTTTTTTTTGTGGGTGGGAGGCTGCAAGGTTTTCTTTTCGGGTTATGCGCGTAATTCCGGGATACCTTCAATTTTTGCCTACGCAACATCCGTTAGTGAAGTGACTGCCCCTGTCAACCTTCAGTTGCAGGTCAAAAGGCGTGACTCCGCGTAATTTACCCTCCGTTTCTTTAGCTGTGACGACAATGAAGGACACCACTCGGTTGAAATGGAAGCATGTGTTTGTGTGAGTGCCTTTCATTTCTTCGTAACTCATGCGGCAGCGTCGACTTTTTTAAGGGCACGCAAAAAAGTATATGGGGTTGCTCGAAAATATGAACGACATAGCGGACGGTTTCCATTATTTCCCTCTTTACAACCACTGAATCCAATAGACCAGGCCGCAACCTACTCTACACACTGCATTAACAAAGCAGGCGTCGTTATGATTATTCAGCATGTGGGGATACGAATTGCACTGAAAGGGAGGATGGGGAGGGAGGAAGGAGACATGAACATCATGTGACATCTTCATTTTGGGATGTTAGTTATTTATTCCTGACTGGGAGAATGCGCGAAATAACGTTGTGTGTGGTGTGGTGTGGTGTGGTGGCCCACTAACTCACTAACTCACTCACTCTTCCTCCCACTTCTTATGTCTCTCGAAACTTTCTCCAAGACAATATATTTCCTCGACTAAGGTAAAATAAGCATGGCTTCCGTCGGTCAGTCGGCCGGATTCGGCGGATTCGCTGGCGTCATCACCGGCAGGCATATCACCACATATTCCACTGGGGGCACCATGAGGCGCCGACCACCCGCCATCACTTTTTTTTTAATACCGCTACTGTTGGTGTTGCCACACATCGTGAGACCACTCGCTGCAAAGAAAGGCATAAAAGTAAAGGTTTATAATTTGCTTTTCACTAACCGAGCGCCGCGCCGGTCAGTTGAGACTATGGGGGCCGGCCTGAACGCATCGTTTGCTGCTCGTCACTGGGCCACTGCGGAGAACGTCACCGTGGAGATCATTCCGCCACCTTCCCGTTCGGTTTCCACATTGAAGTTACTGGAAGCCGCCGCCGATCAGAATAAAGGTGAATTTTTCGTTGTAGTTGGGCCAATGGGCGATACTCGAACGTTGGCAGTGCTTCCACTGCTGCGGCGGGAGGACTTGGTTGCATTTGCGCCTCTTACCGGATCGAGTGCTGTTCGCGGGTGGGACCCTCACTTCTATTTTTTAACCCCCGCGCCTAACGCTGAGCTCATCGCCCTCCTCCGGTACGCGATAAACCGCCTTCGTTTGCTTCGGGTTGGATTTATGTACCTTCAGGGTGTGCACTTCGGTGACAGGGAATATCAAGAGACCCTGAAGCTCATGACCCGTATGGGCAGAAGGTTGTGCGGGGTTTTTACCAAGATGCATGCAGCCACCGTAATGAGAGCCGATGAAGAGTTTGATTCGCTCTGGGAGGAATTTGTGATGACGCGTCCGCAGGGGGTCATCGTGTTCACTCCCCCGATCCGTGAGGCGTTGAAGTTTGTAAGGAGGGTTGCGATGGATGCCCGCACGCGTGGTGTGTACGTGTTGGCTCCTTCGGCGATGCAATTCGTTATCGGTGCAACCTGGCGCACTGCAGTGGAAGAAGCTGCGGTCCCATATATTCCCGATAGGGTTATTGTGGCTGCGCCGAACCCGCTTGCAAGCGAAACGAAATACCACGCGGTACGGCGCTTCCAGGAGGATGCGAGGTCATACCTGCGTTAT
Source organism: Trypanosoma equiperdum (assembly GCF_001457755.1). NCBI lineage: Eukaryota > Euglenozoa > Kinetoplastea > Trypanosomatida > Trypanosomatidae > Trypanosoma > Trypanosoma equiperdum. The sequence goes on along the minus strand of NW_027124690.1, from coordinate 1,722 downwards.
CATCCTGGCGTAACCGCGTTCAATGCTTCGGACGATTTTGATCACGATGATGCGGATGGAGCGCTTATGGTTTCTGGATGGGTTATAGGGGAGGTGCTATCGCAAGCGCTGAGTAGCCGTACGTGGTTGGAAAGTAGGGAGGCGTTCATTAAGTCATTGTACAACCAGCGTCGGTACGTTGTCGATGATCTCGTGTTTGGTAACTTCGGTGGTGAGTGCCATGGTATGGCGGGAGAGCGGGGTGCGTCGTGTTTATGTAACCAAGGTGGAAATGTTGTTTACATGAATTCTTTAGGTGATGACCATCGGATGATTCCACTAAGGGACGGCATAACAGTATTCAACATTGACCAATGTTCAACCAGTGGCGTGAAGATGCCCACCCCCCTCATTGTCGTAGTTGTACTTGTGGTAGATGATTCCGCCGCCGTAAGTGCATTTTTTTCATTGGTTATGGGGATCACTAACGCCGATGCAATTAGCAGCATAACCAATCCCGATCAAGTAGCATTTCATTCTGTAGTTGCAACTTCGCGGAACACTTATGGGAGAATGCAAGGGGAACTTGACACAAGAAGCGTGACTGCTGTGTTTGGTGTTGTTGACCTGGCTATGCTTTCCGTCGGCCGCGTTGCGTTCATTGAGCCCATAACCCTTTCACCGAAATTGAGTCACCCCGGGAGGAATGTGATCCACTTTTCTCCTACAATTGAGCAGCAGTTGTTTCTGTTGGTGGGTTATATAGCTAGGGACAAAAAGACTGCTTCCCTACACATGGTGACGCGTGGAGGTGATGTGCCTGGGATTGGGTCTGTGTTTCAGAAAACGATTGAATCTCTTGGGGGTTCCTTGAACGGCATAGTTGTACCGGACAACGATACTACCCTCAACGAGGATCTATCGCCTCATGGTGACACACTTGTTTTTGGTCTAACTGAAGCTGATATTACTACAGTTGCTGAGCATCTT
>NW_027124690.1:0-722 GCF_001457755.1 Trypanosoma equiperdum | reverse complement strand
GGGCAGACAACAATACGACATCCGAGACGGTTAAAAGATTTCACGACGAGATGAAGGACGATGAGAGTAAATGGACTCCACTGGCGCTGCTTGGGTACGCGACTGCACGTGCAATGGAAAGTGTTGTGTCGCGAATGGGGCGTGTGAACTCAGAAGAGCTTATCAACACTATATTCAGTCAGTCTGTAATTGTAGCGGATGACATGTGGTATGGACCCTTTGAGGACAGTTGTGTTCCCACCACTGGGTTTGCGGCGGAGGGGTGCGCTGTGAATTACGGTGCAACAAGGATTTCTGTGTGGTCCATGGCTCGTGTGTTGAATCCTTCCGTACCTCCTGTCACCAAGGCAGCAACACCATCGATGCGGTACGCAAATCCCAACAGGGGCAGCTTGAGTGGGAAACAGCTTGCCGGTGTTATTGTTGGGGCTCTTTCCGCCCTAGTCTTATTTTTCGTGTTGCTGCTGGTGTGTACTTGTTTGCTTCGCAAGGGTGCGCGTGATAACGAGAACGCACCAAAAGAAATGGCAATCCCCGTAACGCTAATATTCACTGACATCGAGAGCAGCACTGCGCAGTGGGCAGCACACCCTGAGCTTATGCCTGATGCCGTTGCAACACATCACCGCCTAATTCGCACATTGATTTCCAAGTATGGATGCTATGAAGTGAAGACTGTTGGAGATTCTTTTATGATTGCATGCAAGAGCCCTTTCGCTGCT
>NW_027124687.1:296-38149 GCF_001457755.1 Trypanosoma equiperdum | reverse complement strand
GTGGAGGGTGTTGTTCGTGATGCGACGGCATACACTGAGTACTCCCGCAAAAAAACTGTAACGGCTGTTGACGTGGTCAATGCGCTTCGCAAGCGCGGCAAGATTCTGTACGGTTATGCATAATGCACAAGACGTGTGTTCGTTGAGACGGCGTTATTGCCGCTCCGCACTTAGATAGCAGATGGCCAGGAGGTTGATACACCGTAATGGTAACATCCCTCCTCTGCCTCACCAAAGATATATCTTTTTTCTTTCCATTTTTCTCACTTTACTTTATTTTAACTTCCCTTCTGTGCCATACACTCCTCACTAGATCATCTGGAGATGCGATTAGCTTCTTTATTTATTTTTTTTTTTGTTTAGATGAATTCTTCTCTTGTTTTTGATAAGGATGGGAATGAGTGTTCTGTAGGTGATGTTGTTGATGAAATTATTGATAAACTTTCTTTATATAGGAGTTGTGGGGGTGATGGTTCTTCTGTTGTGCTTCGTAAGAAGAATAGAAATGTGGCACACGATAGTTTGGTGAACTCAGTTAAAAGGGGTGTTAATCCTTTTTACGTTAATGTGCGGTCGTCTGCTAGGTTTAGAAGAAGGAAACGTTGTAAATACATTGTTCCTTCTAATGTTAGTGCAAAATCTTCCGTTGAGCCGAAGAACTCGTTGTTTTCGTGCAAGGTTGGTAATGTCTTGCCCGTAATGTCTCATGGGGCATCTGTCGTAGCGCCTGGTAGAGCAATTACTGGTAGAAAGGTATTTGCAGCTTGTCGCGGCATAACTAAGGCAGTTCTTTTGTTTAAACTGTTTAAGGCGGAATCGCTGCCTGGCGGATCGAAGCGAGTGAGATGTTATAGGAAACGGATGCTGAAGAAAGAGGCTAGTGTACTTGGTAGTTTTGACCATTCAGCCGCAAGCGCGGGACTCGACACTCTTTTTTGGGGTGCCGTTGCGTCAGTTGTCAGATATCGTGATCTATACAAAAGAAGGTTGTGTGTGATATGGAACGATAAATTAAATAGTGGCGAGAAAATACCCCACCCTTTATTACTTTTGAGGTCGCTTCCACTGTTTGGTCTTGTAGTGGAAGTCCAAAAGCTGTGGTGGCGATGCCGTGATGCGGAGTGTGGCTGTAGCCCGGAGGTTGTGGAGTCCTCAATGGGGATTGTTCTTCATGAGTCTGGTGGATTCATAGGCGTGGCACTGTTGGGCTCCTTGGAATCACTTCGCATAGGATTAGAGAATTTGCGTAAAAATCCGGAGCAACCGATATCTGGAAGGGAGGAACCCAGGAGTGAGGAGTGCGGGGTAACTCATTTTTCTTCCTTTTGTAGTACTTTCCCCGCTGCGCGTGTTATTCAAGTAGCGAAAGTGTGTGCAAGTGGTCTGGGACCAGCGGTTCCTGCAGCGGTGCGGAAACCTCAGAGTGGTGAGCTTGTGGTTGCAAGAGTAGCAGCAGATGAAGTTACCGCCCCCGATTGTCCCTTCAAGGAACTCATCGGCCGTTTCCTTTGAGGTTATTGTAGGTGTCTCAAGTTGGTGCTGCGTCGTGGGGACCATCGTTAAGTTTTGTTCGTTTCAAGTGTGATATACGGAGTCACTGAAATATTACTCAGTCAATGTTTGTTTTCTGCATAGATGAAGCCTTTCGTTTGTTTAAAGAAATCCGTAACGTTCTTGTTCTACCTCTCTCCTTTTTAATAAAGCTGAACGCAGCCTTTAATTGGGGGCTGTTTAAAAAGCATTGTACCTCAAAAGTATAAGAATTATTAGAGTAAAATATTGAGGGGAGTCCGCTGCACGGTGCCAATGATAACACTAAAGACTGCTGTAAACACCCGCGCCCCTCTGCGCGAGCGGGCGGTTCCACTTGACCGGGACAAACGTCTAGTGCCGTCGCAGTCATCGCTGCATCATGGCATTTATACGACTTTTGATGAGGCATATGGCTCCGCTCCAGCGCGGACGGACCCGTCACAAGGCAACCATTACCTGACACTGCTTCGCTCAGTGCGGTGTGGTGCCAACAAAACCAACGAGGCGACTGCTGATACAAAGACCACAGTTGATGACAAGGCATGTGGAGGGGAAATGAAGCCACGAGGGCATTTGGAGGGAACTATGAAAAGTTCCGTGGCGTCTTTGTTCGATGGGGTTGCCACCCGACACAGCCCGAGTGAGTGGATCACCGAACAGCAGGCGAGCAGCCAATCGGTGCGGCCAGTGGCGCAACGGGACTTTTACAGTACGGCTCGGCGAGTGGAGCGCATTGACGATGACATGCGCAGCGGTTTGGTCGGTAACACGCAGCGTACCGTAGATATTATGCGAAAGCGTGCGACAAGCCCAACGTTGTGCCCCAATCCTGACGTGTTCCCTGTCTTTCCCGCGCAGCGACGGTTGCTGGATACTGACGCTGATGGCCGGTGTGCCCGCAGTTGCCTGGATATCGTGGACTGTCAGCGACTTGCACCACCAAGCGAGAACCACTTGGGGTTTGAATACGCCCCATTGGACCGTCTCGCTCCAAAGCTGCCCGTATCACCGGCGCTCGCCGTGCAGCAACGTCTAATCACAGACATGAGTTCTTCAATGCCGCTCTTTGCGGGTACCGCAAAGGTGCAAAAGTATGCCATCCCGCGCTATGCAGGACACGTACCGTCCTTCCCGCGCAATGTGGATGCTCTTCATGGCAACGACACCTGTCCCCTGCGGAAGTGGAGCAAGTCATACGTAACGCTGGCGACGGTCGGTTGTGGCACCGATGCTGGTAGACGGAACAAAAACCCATTGGTGCGTAATCGCAGCGGTACCAAAGCCCCAGAAACAAAACCAATGAAGCCGAAAACTAGTGAAGTAATAAAAATGACGGTTGAGGGCTCAATGCTGCAGACGACGCTTACACAGTTGACGGATGCGGAGCAAACGCTCAACACTCGTGTGGATAAGAAACCAAGGAAACTTTTTTAGGGAAGATTTCACTAGATGAGCGCAGATGCAAGGGAGGATTTGTTGAAGGTAGAGAGGTTGGGGATACAAAGAGATTTCATAAACGGGAATCGCAGAGAGAATGCAAGTAGCGGGTAAATGATGTCTCCCTCACAGATGTAACTGTACAAGTGTACTTCTTTTTCTCCAAAGGTTTCCCCTACTCTTTTCCTGCTGCTATTGTGAACCTTGTCAATAAGGTGTTGCATTTGGCTCGGCCGGCCGCAGTGTTGAAGTTATTTTGTTTGTTTGTTTGTGTTTGCTCAAATACGGAGGCGTCTCTTCAACGCGAGTACACTACATACCTTTTCATAATTTCCTTTTTCCTTTTCCACTGAAATGTATCTCAAGATATATATATATATATATATCGATAGAATTAAATGTACATCTTCACCTCTTTTTTCTTTCTTTTCCCTCCTGGACCAGCAGCTCTTGTATTAAGTTGAGAGTGTGGTGATGTGGTGAGGAAGTGGGTGCTGTTTTAACCTCCATTGACTTGTGCTCATTTTTAATGCTCTCGTCTTTGTTGCTCTTCGACCGTGTTTATGTATTCATCCTTTGCTCTCTGTTTTTATCCCAAAGCATATAAGAATTATTCCATCTCATAGCGTAATGTTATGGAGGCCGTGAGTGAGGTTTCGTTGCTGTTCCTGCAGCGTGCTCGGCTGCTATCATTTTGAGTTCGGTGTTTATGAATTAAAGCGACTTTGTCACCAACAGGCGTGTAGGCCCTTGGTGACAAAAACGAAGATAAGGCTTGGACAACTTGGCAGTAGGCAAAGTTGCGCATGTTTTTGTTGTTTCACACCAAAACGTAACTCATTATCTTCGTTCCCTCACGCTATGGCAACCTGCGGGGATGTGTGTCCTCTTCTTCAGTTATATCGCGCCCTCTTAGTGTTTGCTGCTATGGTACAATCCACGGTGCTGTAAGAGTGGTTTTATTGCTCATACCATCTCCCCTTGCTTGTATAATTTCAATATAACAGACGCGCCTAGTTGCCTCTCTCTCCACAGGGGAAGGAAGGAAATCACTTCTTAGTGTGTACTCTCAACCGAGTAACCGTGAGGCACATGCTACCCTTTGTTGCCCTGCGGGTAGTTGCGGCGCTGGTTGTTACATTATTTGGAGTGTCAGGTGTTGTGTCACCACTCCTTTGTCTATCGAATAAATGCACGACGCTGTTTGGTGGTGGAACGCATACAACGTTTCCACATACACTTTCGTTAGCGAACTGTTTTGCTGCAGGAATGCTGATCACTATTGCCGTTTCACATTTCTTTTTGCACGCGCTCGAGGATGCTGCAGCACGAAACGCCGATCCCTCACTGGTATCTTTAATTATGCTTAGTGGTATTCTCCTCCCCACTGTTCTTGACCGCATCGTTGACAAGAAAGATGGAGAGGAAAGTGAGAGAAATCGCAGCAACGGTTGTTGCCATGGTCACGGCGCTCTGTTGGCACAAGATGACATTCACCAAGGTGGGAGGTGTGGTGTCCCACTCGTTCTGCTGCTCATGTTCTTTCATGCTGCCATGGAGGGTGCTGTGTTGGGTCTTGAGCCAGATGACCCATCACTGTTAACCATAGTCGTGCCGCTGTGCGTTCATCGCATCCTTGATGGTGTTGCCATTGGTGTAGCGATATCAAAGAAGTTGTTTCTCGCTACTAGTTGCAGTTCTGAGGAGCTTTTACTCCTTCATGCTGATGGGATAGGAGAATGTACTCATAACGCCGGCCGCTTGCACGGGGGCGTTGCCTCCACTGAAATGTGCTTGGTGCGAAAATTTGACCGAAAACTAAGGGACGAACTTTGGAGGTGGCCCGTGTTGCTTTGGTTGGCCATAACACCCGCTGTGGCTTTGATTTCTGCGGTTCTGTGCAGTTCCTCTTCCGATGCCGCTGGAGGACACTGCGTGGGGAAACACAGGGACCGGTATTGCAAGGGGCATCGGCCAATTCCCCATAACGACACTAGGGAGTTATTTAAAAGCGAACATATCCGCGGGATTGGATCTTTGAATTCTCTTGTTGGGGCCGCAGGCGGTGGTCTTTTTCTTTTTGCTGGTCTGATGACAATACTGCGTGAGGAAGTGCATGGTTTGGCGGCGTGTGTTTCCCTCCTACTGGGGGTGCTGGTAACGCTGCTCCTTGGGCGAATTGAAATATGATATACATTACAGTTTGGGGAAGGGCTGACGCTTTTACGATAGCTTTGTGTTTCACCTTAATTCGTTTATCACCAGTGCTCGCTGCTGTACTTTCGGTTCTTATTCACATAAATTCCTCAATGGAGTAGATGCTGCGTGACCTGGCCATAGGAATGCCAGCGGTAGCATGAAGGGAATGGTACTTGTGTTCCTTATTTTCGGGATGGGATGTAATGGTGCAATTTGTGGAGCGAAAGAGTAACGATGCTTTTTTTTTTCCTCCCTGGGGGGAGGAGAAAAGGTGGGTGGTCGCACGCACCTGTGCGTGCATATGCCCGTGCACACGTAAAAGCGTTTAACGCTTTTAAAATTTTTCGTTTCCCCTCTTGTGTACATAACTTCGCGCGTTTAACATCGTACACTCCTAAACGAACGTCAGAATTATTGTATTGCACCGGGATGCTGCGCGGTGGTGAAGCCGCGCGACCCACTGGCAAACTGTGGTAGGTTGCTCTTTACGGAAGATCTTGTTGTTTCGTTAGCTATCCAGATATTTGCTTCCCGAGGAACAGTGGGGTTTGTAATTGAGCAGTGGCGTCGCGTGTTTGTACGTTGGTGCGCTTGTTCGTATCAGTTTCCTTCACTTGTCACTTCCTTACGGCGTAGACTTCGCAGTGTTCTCCTTAGTGGAAGGGTGAATAACGCTTGTGGGCTGCAGCAATGCTGCACCCCAATACTCGTATTGGGACCGTCTTTCAGACACGAGGCGTCGGACAAACAAAAGTTATTCCACTTCGCTGCAGTGCAGCTGCTGTTGGTGGTGTCAGCGGGATCACGTGTATCGAAACGATTCAGCTCCCCGGCATGATAAGATGTCGTGCGTCTTTGCAGCCTTCGCTTTGGACCGCTTTCATCAACATGCAGTGGGCTTATTTCTGGCAAGCTTTCAGGCGAGAGAGAGTGGAGCAGTTGCTGGGTAGGATCAGATGCAGCTGGCAGAACGCAGTGGTCGTTTCGTCCAATGCTACGTGTCTAGTTTGGCACACTAGCAGAAATGCAAACACTATCGGTCGTCGTGCTTCCACGGGTTGTTGGACTACCCCTTCGCGCCCACTTGCCGCTATTTCTCGGCCCCAACCCCTGTTTTCGCGCAGTTGGAGGCAACCTCGGGCCCTCCCTCTTCGCATGGATTTCATGCATGTAGCGAAAAGACACCTTGGGGAGGAAGGGTATTGCCAAGCCACTGCCACCGGTTTTTTTGTTACCCCAACCATTGCAACCGCACAAGTATGCATGACCAGATGGTACGGCTCTCGAGCACAGTTATCGCTCGTTGACTTCGAAAGTATGAAACGGCTGTGTCGTGAAGAACGCATGCAGCGCTATGGACGGCGAGTCGCTTTGGTTGTGGGATTCCTAACAAATGCTTTGGGCTCAAGCAGCTGCGAGTGCTGCCCGCAGGATGTGCTGAACTTACTATCCGTTTCTGAGCGTGTTGAGGTCATAAGCACTATTGCTACCACTCCTTTTGTGAAGACCCAACCCGTAGTCTTGGAGGAGATGCTGTTATCTGTTTTCAGCGACGAATGCCTCTCCCAAGAGGCTGCGTATAGTCTGCTACAGGTGATTGATAAGGCTCGTGCTGACGGCTTGCCGGTGAGCACCATGTGCTTTTCTGAGGGCATCCACTGCGTGTTATCAAAGAAGAGTGCAAATAGTAATGCTTCCCAGAGGCGAGAACTGGTTGCGGCGACTCTGGCGTGTGGCGAGCGTGTGTTGGGCTTCGATGAGTTGGCATCTCGTTGTGATTTGTGTGGTTTATGGTATGAGAGCGCGGCATATCGCACTGCAGTATCTGGAGTGTTGATGGGATTGAACCGACTGTCGCCAGGAACTGATGGTAAAGAATTCTGTTTAATGAGCACCACATCGGAGGACATTGGGTTCGGTGGGCTCGTATTGCTGCTTCTTCAGTTTCTAAGGATGAGGAAAGGGGCGGCTGCCAGTCACATCGCTGCAATTGAATTTCTCCGCTGTCGGATGTCCCCGTGTGTTGCTAACTTTACTAAACAAAGCGTTGCAGTTGAACTTGCACGGATGGAGAGTAATAGTGCTTTTCTTGCTGACAATTATCCGAGTGCGCTGCATTATCTTTGGAATGCTGATCAAAAGCACAAGAAAGAGAGGGAGTTGGCGGCCGCGGCGTGGCTTCACTTCGACGTCAAGTGCGGGACGCCGTCAACTGCCGCAGTGCTCTTGTCGTGTTACAACAATAATTGGAATGGAATAGCTTACATACTGCAACGTACAAGGCAGGCCGGCTTAGGTGTTGCGTTAAATGCACTCTCCGCAATGATCGAACTGACACCAACAGGATGTTACTATGCCATCGTACGGCTCTGTTTCCCTCACAGTCGTGGATATATTGAAAAAAATAGCCAAAGCAAAGGTTCCTGCACTTTCCTTTTTGAGGCAAGGGCGCCAGGGGGGGAAAGAGGAGGGGACGTCGTATTGAACCCTCCGAAAAATGTCTTGGAGTCATGGCAGTTTGTTGAAAACGCGGTTCGTCAACATCGGCAACGACTTCTGCTGCAGTTGGGTGGTGGGTGTGCTGTATGGTCTTTATCAGCGGAATACGCTCAACAGATCGCTGTTGCTCTGCCACAACTTTCGGGCACACTTCTTTCGCAGTGGATTAGAGGGGTATTATATCATAACCAATGGAACACCATCTTCACACTACTACGTGTAGCAGCGGGGCGCGGTGTTTCTCCTGAAATGGAGGTTCTTGTTGAAATTCTCGAGAAAGCTTATAGGAATATTGGAAGGGGCGGGAACGGTGTGCCAAATGAGCAGAAAGGCGTTAGTGTTCTGCAATCAGTTGTAGAAAATATACGAACGCTGTTTCCGTATTGTGCGCAAACCGTCTTTCGCGCGTTTGTCGAGCGCATAGCAGTGCAGTTGGACATCGACACTACGTCGTCGCTTCCGTGGGATTCTGCCCTTCGGATTCTATCTGCTGTTAATGATCTCGGTCTTATGCACTACCCACGTAATTGCATGGAGTTAGTTGCAACGAGCGCCCCCGCAGTTGCCGCGTTCTCCATGCTTCAGATGTTGGACACCACGCGTAGAGCTGACAACCATGTGCGCAATCATTTTCCTTTAAACCTTTCTCCCCTCCCACTGGAGGTAGCGGCACTTCAGTCTCTGTTGCGCTCCGCACAATCAACTGGTCTTCATGTGGTCGCTGATGCGTTTGCGGTTCCTCCTTCTAACATCAATACAGCGAGGGTCACGTGGTGGTCATCGAGCGAGTTAGCAGTAGGTATACCTGTGGCTACTGCACTTTACAGGCGCCAGGCCGTCGGACTTTGGTACGTGGCACTACAGAGCCTGCACAGGAGTTTTGCACACAGTGGCAGAGATGTGAGCAACGTTGATGCGCATCATGCGATCAGACTTGCTGCATTCGGGTCCACGAGTAATGCCACATTGCTGCAGTGTCTTGTAGCACTCCCGAAGCACGAGGGGAAGCAAGAACTAGCGTTTTCACGGCGTCGCCTCAAGAGGGCTGATGACGCCACGCTCGTGACAACGCTTGGGTGCATCGTAGGTGCGTTAACGGCGCGTGGCGCATGGGAAGTGGCGCTTCGCATTCTTCCGTTAGGTGCCACTGACCTTCCACCGTTGCTTCGCTGTGCGCAGGAACATGCGATACGCCTCAGCGACGGCAATATTAGCACAGGCGGTGCCGAGGAAAAGCGGAAGGATCGGTTTCTTAAGTCAGGTGGTAGGAGAGGATCTCGAAAACCTTTTCGACATCATGCGATGCCGACTAGGGTGAAGAGGCTTGTCGTCAAAATGCATCTTGAGGATTCTTTCCGTTGGTGGGATAACAACCAGAAGTGTTGATGTGTTGCCCTTACCTGATTTTTTGTATGATTAAGCCCTTTTTATCCGATTGAGAGGTGGTTCTAGTACTTTTGCATCTGTCTGCGACTTTGTATTATTTCCTAATCTCATTTTTAGTTTGTGTTCATACTGCGGGAGCCGCTGGGGCGTCTCATGCTGGTTTTTCTAGCGTTCGTCCGTGATTTCGGTGGGTAAGCATGCTGCTACTGAACGCTGATCGCGCTGTTGGTTGCCACGCGCGAGAGGCCTCTTTGCTCTGCCTTTTGGTACCACCTTCCAGTTGTAAATTCTCTTCTGCAAATGAACTCAACTATGTCAGTTGAAAGGGTTAGGAATCTCATAGGGTGTCTTCAAACCCAAGTGGAGTCCAACACCTGGGCCAAGGACGGGATAATCTTCCATTAGGCAGTAGGGACCATGAGGCGATGTATCCCCGCTCGTGGTGGCTTCACGATGAAGTATAAAAAAGGCACCGGCCTCTGGGATGAGGATCACGTTAACGACTACAAGACAAACCGTTATCTCTCAGCTCGCGCTACAATGCGGTGGTACCAGGAAATGGAGCGTCATCAAACCCGAAACAGCCTTAACGCACGCCGCGCGACGCAGAGCCACAACAACAACCGGGGGCTTCACCACACCGGCCGTGGTGCCTTTGAGCGAGAGTTGGAGCGGCGTGGTGTACAGGTGGAGAAATACCCGCTAACAACAACAACTGGGGCGATGCGAGTGGCGGAGCTGGTGATACTTCGCCGCATGGAGTTGGAGAAAAGGGCCGAAGAGGCGTTAGCAGAACAGCGTGCGGAGCTTCAGAAAAAAAACCCGACACCGTCCGAGTGGTACGACGAGTCGAAGGGCCCACTGAACCCCAACTTCTTGCGGTCGATGCGCTCTCATTATGAGGTGGATATAGCAAACCTCCCAGACACACCGCTCATACGGGGACAAAGGGAGTTCTTCATAGGAGAAGAGAGGGGGAACGGAGCAGCTTGACTCGATTGTGCGTTGCGGTTGAGGGTGTGGCCATGCAGTGCACCAAAACGAATGGATTAGCGGGCTCGGTTCATGCTATGCTGTGTCGTCGTGTACCATCCGTGGGGATAAAAGAGCAGTTATGGTGCGATACAACCGCACGTTTACCGAGGTTGTGGGGGGAGGCGTTAGGTTGTTCATAAATTCACTGGTGGGAAACTTCCGTTAATTTTGGTGGTGTTCCAGTGTGAGGTGTTACACCATAGGGTTTCCGCGCCTGACAGTTGCGATGCCTGTCATCTCAACTTTGCTTTTGCTATGTTCATGTCAGAGCTATAACATTAAATTTCTCTGTTTGTGTATTTGTGTTATTTGACGTTTTCACGGTAAAGGGGTGAAATAGAGAAAAGAGGAAAAGGGCGAAGGTCGAGTGAGGAGTTAGGTTCCCAAACGACGGGGAATGGTAGGTTTGATCCCGTATGACATAGTATATAGAAGCAGTGAGGACAATGAGTTCCCTATCACTGGACTTGGGAATGGGTTGGCAACATCATCTGAGAATGTTGAATGTTTTTCCACTACCAATCCCAGCAACCACGCGGTTGCAGAGCAGCACTGTAGTGGTAAGGGTTGGCAAAGTGCGCGTTTTGCTTCCATGCCTCAGGAACTTGTACTTCGCTTTCCCGGAAACGCGGAGTTGGTGAATTTGCGCATACTGAGTCACGAGAGTAAAATTATGTCAAAAATGGAGGTGCGCTTGTATGCTCTTGACGACGGCGACGAAGTTAACGGAGTTGGTGGCCATTATGGACTTGAAGCACCGTCTTTCCGTGAAGTGCGCTTTCTTAAGCTAGGTTCGGTCAACTTCAGCAGTAACGAGCACACGAACTACCGCTCAAAGGAGCGTAAGACTGTGCATCTGCACGCCAAAGCGTACTTCTTGAAACTTCTCTTTCATGCGCCGCACCAGAATGCTTTTAACCGTTTCAAGCAAATTGGCGTGTATTCCATTGAATGTAGCGGTCAGATTAGCAAACGCATACCGAGGCACGTTGATCATGCGGTAGTTAGTTCATGTATTGTTTCCCAGACACCTGTAGAAAGGGATCACACCAGGGAGTCAAGCAACTACAACGGGAGTGGCGTCAAGTTGCCGCCCTTGCAATTGGAGCAGCAGCAATATCAGTTGCAGCATCTGCTGCAGGAGCAAGACAGACAAGGAGAGGGTGAGCGGTCACCTGTAGAAACTCCTGTTAGAAACATCATCACTCAGGATGAAGGAATGCCTGCCTTCCGTTCTGTGCGCATATTGGAGTTTGAAGATTTTTTTGTCCGCCGCTCTGCTGAGTTACTAATGCTGAAGAATCAAGCGATATCAATGGATGACTTTGATACCGCAAAGGCGTGCCAGGATCGAATTAAACTGATGAACCGCCGGTCGAAGCGCATATATCAAGCAGAACAGGACAAGGTACAGGCCATCATTGACGAGGACTTCGATGCCGCGAAGGAGGCAAAGCAGCAAATGGATACGATGATTGAAAAAGTGTACAACGATGTTCAGGTTCCACAATTGCGACAGGTGCCAGACCCACTTGAGTACAGTAGTGATACGTTCAGCGAGGACGCACCTCAGGATGGCCGAAGAAGCGGGGCAGAGGCGATAGGCCTATCTATTGGTTGCAGTGGGGATAGGTATGGCATGTGTGGCGAGAGGAATGAGAAGATGTGCTGGAGTGCGGAAAGGCAAAAGTTAGCACCGGAAGGAGAATATCAGGACTTGCCCAGCGGCCCCACCGGTGACAGTGGAATGTCACCCTTCGACGGTGCCGGTTCTGACTTGGGTCCCTCTATCTTTGATGATTTTGACAAAGATACGGGTCAGAAGTTGGATGCACAGAATATCTGGCACCAAAAGGGGCAGGAGATCGCGGATGCTAAGTGCAATAATGACGATTGGAATGCGCAGGAAAGGCCCCCCGGTGCCAATCAGGATGTAAGCGTGAGTGACGGCACTGATGAGTACGCCATTGGGGGCAGATTGCAACCGTGGGAAGAAGGTGTAGTACGTGAAATTATGGAGGCATCTGGGGAAACTGACATGCCAAAATTACCGGACGTAGGTGGGCGTAAGTTCTCGGAGATGCAAAACCTCAACAATGTTGTGGGCTTATTCACTACAGCGTGCCTGTATAGCAGCAACTTTAAGCTTCGTGAGTCAGCGCTTAGTGTTTTGGCCTCCAAAATGACAACTCTTTACGAATCAAGCCCTGTCTCAATTGAGGAGGGAGTACTACGCTACTTAGACCTGAGTGGATATGGGTTGCAGGATCATATTCCGGCCGTTGCTAATGCTGCCTGCGCGTTTGTCCGTAGTGTTCTAGAGGATGAAGCCAATGTATTCGAGGAGGTTATGTGCCCAGTGGTCAATCTGCTCCCACGGTTGCTCTGTTGCGCGGCAGATTATAATCCGCGCTTACGGGAAGAAGCCATGTCGACACTAGCGTTATTTGTGCGCAAACCAGAGATCGGAAAGGGCGTTATACTTTCTGCGGTACTAGCCGACCCAGTTGACAAGGATCGGCGGCGGCTGTCTCACACCCATGCACGTACGCAGCTTGCACGCCTCAGTGTACTGAAGGACCTTGCGGCGAATGGGGGTCTACAGGTGCGTGGCAGCGCTGGGAGCATGGGCAAACACAACGAAAATGCGTGGTCCCGCCTGCTGCAACCGTGCTTGAATCACCAAAGCTCAGAGGTAAGGGATCTTGCTGTGTCAACTGCCTCCTACCTTATCAGTGAGGAAAAACTCGTTTTAACGAAAAGGCGAGCTGGCGAAATTGACAACGTGTCTATTCGTGATCAACTCAAGGCAGCCGCAGAGCTGTTGAGAGCTCAAAGGGACGGTGAGGCACCGTCTTCACCCAACTCTGCAGCAGCTTTCACGCCGTTTTCGATGCGGCAGCGCACACCTAACGTGAAACCTGAGAAAGCACTAGGAAAGAAATGCAGAAAAGCCCCAAAGGCACAGGAACGACAAGTATAGCCTTCAGGTGTCTGTTTTCAAACTGAAGAAGCTGTGCCATTGCAATCAGGTGCGTGTTTGTATTTGTTTGTTAACGTCTGTGTGTTTACGATTACATTTTACGCGTGTTTCCATTTATGTCAGAGCGTGAGTTTGTTTCCTCTTTCTTTGCTGCATATGTGTTTATTGGGGGGATACCTCTCCATTCTCCTACCCGTTTGCTTCTTCGATTATACGTTTGTAAGATTGATACCAGTGTTTCCTTTTATTATTGTTGTTGTTTGTCCTTGATGGACAGGCCGTTGACCACGTGGGTTAATGGTGGTGTATCGTATGAAGCCGTGCTCTGAGCTTCTTTTGACTCTCCATGGTCATGTTTTTATACACAAGGGAGATACAAGTGCATGTTGGTGTCTGAATCTCCCACTGCGAGGTGCAGCAAGCATGAATATATAAATATATATGTTTATTTGTTTGACTACAAATATATGCGCACGGAAGTGGGGTAGTACCTGCCTTCCCACTGGATACGTAGATGCGTGTGTTCGCTGCTTGTACGCGAGGCATCTAATTCACACCTTACGTACAGGAGTGTTCATGTATCTTTACAAGTTTTGGTTGTATGTTTTGCCCTCAACGTGCGTGTGCGTATATACGTTTTAACCTATTCATATGCACGTATGACTTTTCTACCCGTATTTTTTTCCATTCTTTTTCTTCTCGCTACAAAGAAAGAAAATTGTTTGTTCTGGGGAGAAAAACTTTCGTTGCAGCAACTAAAAATGCAGAGGCCCCTGACGGCTGGTAACTTACCGGAACAAACCATGAGGGACGGCATTGTTGACCCTGAAATGGCACAAGATGCCTTTATTGACCTTGACGACCCAAACAATGAGATCGTTGATGAAGATAATATGGCAGAGATTGAAGAAGATGACGACAACGTAGCCTACAACGTTCCTGCACATGGAAGTCGGAAGCGCATGGCGGAAACGGACCTCAATAACGGAGAAGAGGATAACTACGATGACGATGGCGTTGGAAATGGGGCGGGTACTGATGGTGAAGAGGATGATGCCGATGTTGAGGATCTTAACGAGGTGCCTGACTGCGAGCCGGAGCGTGATGACGCATTGTGCTTCTTTACCGCGCGTGATGCCTCTCCCGTGCATGCTGTTGCTGTACACCCCGCTGATTCTGGATTATTTGTAGCAGGTGGCCAGAGTGACGAGGTGTACGTACTTAAGCTGGATGAAGAGAGCCGCTCGGTGCACAACCTCGCTGTACTGCGGGAGGCTCACGCCGATACGATTAGTATTTTGGCCTTCTCGCCGGATGGCACAACACTCGCAAGTGGAGGTCTCGATGGCGTCGTTGCCATATGGTGTACAGTAACCTGGAAACTGCGGCACGCACTGCGTGACTTAAGTGGTGAGTTGCTCACGCTCCTGTGGCATCCCTCAGGTCTTGTTCTCGTGGCTGGGGCGGACGACGGACAAGCGGCAATGTGGAACGTATCAAAGGGAACACTTGCGATGTACTTCGCGGGCCACGGCGGGGGCATAACGTGCACAGCGTGGACGCCGTGCCGCAAGCGCCTCGTTGCAGGTGCCAGTGATGGTGCCGTTGTGGTTTTTGCGCCGCGAACTGGGCAGCAGGAGTTTCACATTGCGAAAGGTCTGAGTGCTGACAGGGCGTCGGTCACAACTCTCTGCTGTTTAGGTGACAGCAGTGGCGAAGCCCCGTTGGGTGACTACGATGACCGGTGTGTGGTGGGCTGCGCGGACGGGACGCTACACGTTATTTCGCTCAACAGCGGCCGCGTGGTGACCTCCCTTCCGGAGGTGCACACCCAAGCCATTGAAAGTCTACACGTGAACGTTGGTAGCCGTGGAAGTCACACGACCCCGCCGCAGCTTCTTCTTTCAGCGTCATGCGATTGCCGTGTAGCGGTGTGGAGTGCCGCGGACCTCAAACTGCGTACAGTGTTTCAGGTTGGGGAGAGCGTTATTCCTGCTGCTTGGGCAAGTGGTTATTTTGTTGTTGCTGGTTGTAGCGATGGAGAGATTAAGGTGTGGGATGGAAGGTCTCAGCAGCAGGAACCACTCGTCCGACTTATGGGGCACCGACGAATGGTATTAAGTTTTGCGATAGTTGAAAGTAGCGGTGTAGTTGCTTCAACCAGCGACGATGGCACCGTTCGCTTTTTCAAACTGAGCCTTTAACGGCGTGGATGAAGGGACTCGCTGTCCGTATTCGTCTCTGTGAGGATGTCTCTCCATTCGTTCGACGTAAGGATCGACTAATTGTACAGGACTGTTCTGAAGGTGTTAACACCGCCGTTTGTCGTACACAAGTACACAAATGTATGCAATTAACCGGGTAATTTAACGTTATGCGGGGTCTGTTGCTGATTGTAGAGCGGAGGCGATGCACTGTTCATACCCGACATGGTGTTTAGGAGCAGTTATTTATGTGTCGCGGTTGCCACAAGTGTGTTGTGCATTCTTCCGAGATTAATTGGTGATCACGATCGATGCTTGAAGTGTATAGTTTTAGCAGCCGTCTTTGTGGCCTTTTTCTTTTTTTTTTGTTTTGTACCTTCTTACCGACTCTCTTCAAAAGTGGGTGTTTTCCTCTTTTTCCCCCTTTTCCTCTTTGCATTTTAAGGAGCCTTCCTCTTTGGAGCCCTCAGGTGCCTCTGCGACCCAGCAGTTGAAGGCGCCTGGCGAGAGGGGAGTTGCGACAAATCAGTGAGCGGCCGGCTCCCTCCCACGCGTGCGGTAACGTTCACAACGTAAAGGTTTCTTGTTGACGTTGAGCCACAAAAGACTAAGCATCAGCTTTAGCATACGTTAGAGAGAGTGTAGAGTTGAGAAGGCCAAAGAGAGGAGCCTGATCAGATGGAAGAGGGCCATGCCATGGAGGATGATGTGAATGAAATCAACACAACTCTACTAGGGTTGCAACAGGCCTTCGCGGCTGCCATGCGGGAGTCGGGTGTGATGGGCAAAATGCGGGCGCAGCTGCGAGCAGCTGCCATTGGCGTAATACGAGCGGATCCTTGTTTACGCGATTCCGCCTTGGGAACGGTGTTGCAGCCGGCAGAGTTGCCGTTAGAGGGCCGTGTAGCGTTGCTGTTGATTGAAGACTTTTTGCGAACGCATGGATTGAAATTAGCGGGCGGTGTGTTTGAAGAAGAGTGCAACATTAGCATGGTGGGGGAGGCTGAGCGCCATATAGTGGAGCAGCAACGACAGTATCAACCGAGCCAAGGAACTCCTCGCAGCTCTTTACTGGAGTCACTGTTGGCGAGGGTAATAGATCCGCGCGAGTGTCAGCAGCTGCAGCAACAAAAAACGGGTGCAGCTCCCGTCGCACATGCATTACCTCATTTAGGACAATCCGTGGCCCCTTCACCTGCGGCAGCGACTTCCACGACGCACACCGTCAAACGTGAGCGAAGGAGGCCAGCTGCAGAGCTTTCTGTGCCTCTCGAAGTACAGGGGCGCTCAGAGATTACCGCGTGGTTAAAAGAATACGAAGATTCTGTGGATTTTAGTGACTCATCACTCGAGGACATGCCTTGTGTGGATGAACAAATATTCGACGCCGTGATTCATTTGTAAAAAAATCAACAGCGACACCAACACTGGAACGCTGGTGCCTCTTCATGAGTTTTTTCTTTCGTGTCTCTGGCCTTGTTTGTATGGGACCGTCTGTTATGCTTGTGTCTCTCATTTTCTTTCTTGCGGCATGCTCCGCCCTGGTGTGCGCTTTTGCGCTTGCTGCCGATGTGAAAAGTAGGCCATTTCTTTTTCTCTTGAGTTTGTACATCAGTGGTAGCGGTCATTGCTTCTTAGCGTGATTTTGAACTGTTGCGAGAGTCGCGGTGGTTCGGCATCCTGAGAGCACTGAAGTGATAGAATGGGGAAGGTTTGCAGAGAGTAAGTGAAAAAAATGAAGTGTTCCGGTTTGTTCCAATCCTCGTGCTCTATTCATTGACGTGCTTTTAACGTTGTAACTTACCGAAGTGAAGCCACCTTTTGATGCCGAGTGTGCGCAACTACGCGCCAGTTAAAACTGTCCCTCTTTTTCTTTTTGTTACCGATCATCTTTTTTGTCGAATTTACATGTGTGGTTCAAACGCCCTAGCCCTCATTACGCGTCTGTGAAGTGGGAAGGTGTTGCCGGACGCGGAGCATGTTCTGTTGCTTTTGGGGACTTCTACTTGCCCCCCGACGCGTGGCAGTTCCTGTGGATCGATTGCGCGAGCTGTTTCTGCGGTGCGGATTACGCAATGTTGTGGAAAATAATGCGGCGCAGTTTGGCGACCGTGCTGTGCTGCAGGCGTTCATGCCACTGTTCACACCTCATTTTACGATAGAGAATCACCACTTCACGATGCTGGGCGACATAGCTATTGACGATTTCCTTTCCACAGAGGTGCTGCAGTACGCGATGCACGCGGGTTTAGTACTAACAGCGAATGCTTGCAAGCAACTGAACGCAGTGTTGCATAATCACTTTACACTTCGTCTTTTCGCTAAAGATCTCCATTTCGACGAACTAGCTGTTCCCCTCGGCGTCAATGACCTTGCGAGAGATCAGGATAATGAGTCGGTGGGGACAGCAAAACTTGAGTTTCTTACTCCCAAACACGTGGGGCTGCGCGGTCGTGACACATTGGGCACATCATTCCACATGACACCCCTTCGTTGTGGCCAAAGCCCACTTGGTTGGGTTTTCTCGCACTTCGTTGGGGCCGTGCACCACCACTTAGGGCGAGACGCAACCCGGGAACTGCTGTTGCATGTGTATGGCAACCGGCTTAATACGGGTCTCCCAAATGCTGCCACTAAACTTCTCCTGAGGACACTGCAGCATTTTCCACCAATGAACGTTGCGGAGGCTATTCTCGCCGCTCAAGGACTGCAGGCGCAGTTTGTCTCAAGGACGAGAAGTCTCTCAGCGGGGTGCTGCACCCCTCGCGATGTCGGTAGCGATTCCAACAGCAACGGCCAAGGTGGTGGCGGGAGTTGTAATGATGATGATGTACATGTAAAAGACGGGAGTGCCGCTAACGGTGATGTGGTTCTTTGCTCAGGTTTCGGGATAAGTAATCCTGCGACTGACACACTAACAATTGACGAGTTAGTGGAAAGAGGTGATGAGGGAAATACCTCTGGGAACGTTAAAGACATTCTCTCATCAATAGCAACCGGGCCCAGGGGCTTAGATGCCGTCGATATGTGGAAACAGCGTGTGGAACGGGAGAAAAAGTTTCTGCAGACGGCAGGTGTTGATGATCATGGCGGTGTAAATGATGGAAGCGGTTGGCTACCGTCAGATGAATGGGAACAGTGCAAGCGCGGTGCTGCATCCCGTAATTCGGTTGACTTTTCCACTGTGGCCAATTACTTTGCCGATTCCTACGGGCAGAAGCAGCCTGTGAACGGGCAGAAAATTGCGCGGCTGAAATTCAAGGATCCTGTGCGTGACCCTGTTTTTTATGATACACAGTCTGACATGCGGAACGGTGTTCCCCTATCCACAGATGGTGAGCCAGTGAGTAGCTATCTTGACGGGCTCAACCAACCGCACGCAAGACTTTTCGAAGTGTCCCTTGTTGTCGGTGGGCGTGCGGCTGGAAGGGCAATTTCATGGCGGTACACAAGCGCCCGGGAGTCGGCGTGCAAGGCGTTTTTGGGTGCTGTGCTTCATGATTTACAACTCATGAGAGAACGTAGTTGTAGCGGCAATAAGAGCGATGATAATGATGAGAGCCCCCACACGAATGTGTGAAACCGCCTCTCAGGACAAAACTACAGGGAGATTGGGAGAAGGAAACAAGGGGTGTGTGGGGGGAGGTTTTAGTTTTATCGCATACGTGGTATGAAGTATCGTGCGTGTGAGGCTGTTTCCAACACTTCTGTGAGCATGTTGTTGGGCTCCCTCGACGTTTATTTGCACCCTTTTTATCATTGTTGCTTTAGTCACCTGCTTTATTTTCACACTGTTTGTATCATGGTCATTACCCTTCTTGGCCCGATATCAAAAGTGAAGTTTGTAGTAAAGTCAATGCGCAAACTGTAGAGGCAGATGCTCTGGTGTAGGGCAACGTTCACGGAGCACTTTGATAGTGAGAAGTGCCGCCTCTTTCCAACGCAGCAACAACTTTTTGATTTCATTGACTCGAGGAATAATGGTGAGGACAAGCTCGACATCGAGGGAGGCCAGCGATGGCTGCCCTTCAGCGTGGAGTTTCCATCAGAAGAGGAGGCCGTCCACATTCTCGCCTCGCGCAGTATTCGTTCCGCACCTTCCAGTTCGGCGAGTGCTGCGGGGCGGTTGTTTCGCAAGCGTTCCAGTGATGGGGATGTAAAGATGGAGTACTCCAACGCAGGACGACCCAAACTTGCACTTCGTGAAGATTATTCAATACTTTACGGTGAAACGCCGCTCTCGGGCCAGTCGCGGATGTTTCTGGCTGCCACTGTTGAAGGGTTAGCGCAAATAGTTGAAGACATCGAGCCGCTACAACAGCACCTCTATGAAGTAATACGAGAAAAAGCGGCATGCCACATGTATTTGGATGTTGAGCGGGAGAGGGATTACTCAGCTTGGCGCCCCGTTGTGCATGTTGTAGACAGTGACAGCGACAGCTCGTGCGGCGATAACGATTCGAACAAATGCGTGGCCGACGTATATGAATGTGAAAGTACAACATACGCTTCAGCGCTGGAAACAGCTCTCTGGAGGCCCCCTCGCTGCTGCCCGTGGAATTGTAGGATTCGAGCTGACAACAGTAAGACCACCACACTATTGCTGAGGGAACTTTATGCGTTTCTTCGTGAGGTATATCCTGAGCTACTGTCGGGTCTCAAGCAGGATCATCTGCAGCTTAAAAGGGACGTTTCCGGGTGCCCCACTACCCCTAGTGAACACGATACATTCTTTGAAGAGTGGCCGCTTGGTTTGGGCGTAAGCGTATTAGTTATGCGATCGGTTCAGCAACACCAATACGATGGCAAAGGTAGTGCAAAGTTCTCACAGCACTATGTTGTGAAGTTTGATGGACACTGGTTTGGGAGCAACGGAGATGTTGGACGACTTGTTTCGCAGTTCATCGACTACCTGTATGAGCGGGTGGAAAGTGATGTACAACTTCACACAGCTTTGTTTTACCATGACGTGCCGAAGCATTTCCCTGTGCTTCCCTCGGAGGACGCACCCAACCTGCCCTTTTTGCCCCTGAGGTGCGTTATTGATTCGGCTGTATACAGTCGGAACCGTACAATGCGGTGCCTTGGGAGCTGCAAGCTTCATAAGACAAGCATTCTCGCTTTGGAGAAGACAACAGAGCGGATGACGGATGCGGTTTCGCTATTCTTTGCATCGCTCATTACTTTGCCACATGGGACCCAACGAGTTGTTACTGTACCTGACGTGTCACCGCCACGTAGTGTCAGTGGTACACCAAATGCTTCTACTAAGGGAGGCAATTTGTTGAGTAAGCAACTGCCTCTTGAAGAGGCCGAGAGGTACAGTGCACTCGCCAAATACATTGGCGAACAGTGGAGTTCTGCGGGTGGCGTTGAGTGCGGTGTGAGCTCCATTCGCCGCTGTGGCGACCGTTACCTACTATTCATGTTGAAGGGGTCCCGCTACTGCGGCAACATTGGGCGCCAGCACCGATCCAACAACGTTTACATAAGTGTTGATCTTCATTGCGGGATGTGGGTTCAGAAATGTTTCGACCCTGAGTGCGCAGGATACAGAGGACCACCGCAACCTCTACCGCCACTAGTTGGAAACCAGTGCTGCGGGGCGCCAAACGTGGTTGAAGGGACTGGTGGAAACCGGGCTGTTTCCCTCGCATCACACGCCTCTCTGAGGACTCCTTTCCGTCCGTCGCAGGACGCTTAGAATGAAGAGCGAGTCGAAATAAATTTTCCTGATAGGGTGGGAATCCCGCGTCAGTCACCTGGGGGAATGATGTATTGATGTTTTCTCTTGTTTTGTTACTGATTAGGAGCCACAAGCTATGTGCTGCAGCCCCCACTCCAGTCTGTAATCACTACAACTTTTACTGCATTTGAGTAATACAAAAGGTGTAACCTCCAGCTCACACATTATCTCTTCGGTCAAAGCACTTTGCTTGGGCATTATTATAATATATATATGTATATGTATATTTTACCACCACCTCTCTTACATTTGCAGACATTAACTTCAAGGTGGAAAGGAACGCTTCCTGTTTTAGTTCAGAATATTGATGTTACAAGGTGTTGATCACTTTCTTGCAGTAGCAGTGCTGCTGTTGTTGTTCTCACAGATTCCTGCCGCCGTCGCAACGCAGAGCTTCTCTAGAGATGTTCCGCAACAGCCATACGACATGGCGTACCGTGCTTACTTCAGAAATTATGATACTGCGGGTCACTGCATCCTCAGGGATGTCATAACACCAACTGAAGCGTCGAGAGGTGGTATAATGGGGGAGTATTGGGGTTGTGCAGGTGGAGGTGGGAGAGAGGGTGCCCATTCACTACTCCTTCTTAAAGCAGATGAACTGGAACAGTTGAAATTGGCTGAGTGTAGGCCCACCATGCTCGTTTCGCTGCTCGGTGCAATGAAGCCCCCACTTGAATCTGGAGTAAAAGGTTTCGGTATCGTGGCTCTGGGAGAGGGAAAGGTTAGGAGTGAATGTGACATAAAGTGTCTCCTCGATGCCGCCAAACAATACAACACATTGCAGCTCACCGAAAGGAATCGCTTACTGAACATCACTGCGGTACTCTACTCCGATGATACTCAACAATGTTCATCCTCGTGTAATACTTCCTGCGGAAGCGGGGATCCACTGTTGATACCACACGTTGTGAGGAGTTCCTACGACTTTGAAGTGCTCTATATCGCCAGCAATTCCCCATCTGTGGAGAGAAGGAGCGCTTCCGACAGGGGCGAGTGGGCAGCCCTTGTGGAGGCCGCCACGTTTAACCGCCAGCGGTGGGTGAAGACACCGCATCCATACAACGTTGTAGAAACACGGAGTGGAGGGGAGTTGGCTCCACACATGACGTCCATTTCAGCCTTAACTGATTGTTTGAATGGCGCCTCGTTGCCGAGGTGCAGTCCATTAGGTGGTTGGACTGTGTGGGCAAGTAATGCAGACACAAAATGGGAGTGGAGCGGCGGCAACACAAGGAAGCCATCGTTTGTGAAGAAAACGCGGAAGGGCGCTATTGCTATCATGGTGGCGTCAACAGCGGTGTCGCTCGTGCATGGCACGACGCCTGGTGCTGACTGCCCTGCCAGCGGTATTGTCGCAGCGTTGGCAGTAATGGACGTGCTGAAGCGGGTTTTGGACGGCATCAAAGCCCCTTCGCGTGATGTGTATGCATTTTTCTTCCCTGGTGAACACGTTGGGAGCATTGGCAGCTCACGTTTCGTATCCGACGCTATGCAGCTGGCATGCGCGTATAAGGGTCTGAAGTCATGTTCAGTAGCATACGGAGGTAACCTGAACTTCACAACCGTAGACTTTGACTCTGTGGACACGTTTGTTTCATTCGACCAAGTGGCAATAGACGGGTCCCCACTGTTTTACCATGTAGACAGCAGAGCGTCTGCTGCATCACGTAGTCAAGTCACTGCACAAGCGGAGGCAGAAGCGGCGCTCGAAAAGGCTTCTGTTTCCCGCGCAGCAACCCGCCAATTGCCGTACTCACCCATCACGACAGTTCTCGACCTTCTGGGTAAATCAACGATAGTGAAAAAAACTTTCCTAACGCTGACACGCTACAACACAACGTATGCAAATCCTAACGTTTTTACGGTAAGAGACTCCATGTCCCACAACGACAGTGTCTCTCTTAGCGCTGAGTCCGTTGCAGAGGCGGCTGATGCATTACTTCGCGTCGTTTTACCGGGTGTCGCGGTTGGGGTTGACCGCACCCTTGTGCACCAGTTGTGGGAATGCTTTACTGTAAACACGAAGTGCAGTTTCCTGGAGCGGCGTGCCGTGGAATCCGGATCCCCGGTGGGCATCCCCGATTACAGCGTCGGTGTGTTGGGCAACAGTGTCACAACTAACCCTACTGCCGTGGAGGAGGCAATTCAGGCAAGTTTGAAGCATATTGGATGGGAACAACCGATGCTTTCCGCTGCTGTGCCTCGGGGGCTGAAGTTTCGAGATGAAGAGAAGGAACCTTTATGGAAATTGGATGAGGATTGGCTTAATCAAACTGTGTATAGGAGTGCGCGTTATGCTCTGCACGTGGTAAGCGGGCCACAAATGAGTTTTGGTGCGCGGGGCGCGATGATTGGGCCCTATTGGGAATCCGTTGTTTTCTTTGCTGCAAGCGTTTTAACGTGTGTGTTGGGTTATTTATACTTGAATAGGTGTTTGAGGAAAACACCTGCAGTATAGGGAGGAGGTCTCGCATGTTTTGTAAGTTTTCATCACCGCAAGCCGGTGGTTTCCTGTTACCGTAGCATATTTCACATCTTCAGAGTTTGGTGTGAAGTTTCACTTGGCAGCGTTGACTTTGCGTTGTGATTGATCACGCGAAGGTGGCGCATGACCAAGTATGTACAATCATGCGGATGCGTGAACGTTTAGATGAATATTTACTCGGTTGACTCACTTCACTTGTTGTTTAGCTGCATGACGGGAATACACATGCGTATGTGTGTGGCGTTTGATTGTGCATCATTGACCCCTTCCCTCCCCGGTTGGATGGCAGATCATTTTCGGTTTCACGGCGCAAAGCCAGTTGTCACTTGCGGTATTCGTGCGGGGAGAGAAAGAGAAAAAGTTGCGTAGGTGAATCCGTTCGGTATAGAACTTTCGATCGCCTAAATGTAGCGTGCGGAAGCGTGCTAGCAAATAACAACAGCAGCAACCAAAACATTTTACTTATCGTGCTGGACAATTGGTTCACCCTCGCGCCATCAATTTTTTTTCTTTTCGACTTCTTCATTTGTTTTTCTTCTTCCTCGGTTTGCGTATTGATGAGAAGCGGTATAACGTATGAAAGCAACAACTAAATCAGGAGATAGCATCTTACTGAATGTGTCGCCCGACACGGGCTTTGGTTTCGCACCCGGTGACATTGTCTACTTTTCGAAGAGCCGACACAACGGTAAAGTAGCGCTGGTTCGGGGCGTATTCGAGGGAATGCTGTGGTTTTCCGTGTTTCCCACCGTCCATGAGGCCTCTGCTCCTGAAGCACTTGAGGCTGCAGTCGATACCGCGACGTGCCGATCGAAGGAGGAACTCATTCGACAATTCGGGTGGGTGCTGGAAGATGCTTCAAACCCAACCGCGCGTGGGGGTTCGTGACATATATCACAAATTACTTTTCAAAGAGGTTGGGATACAGTCACTGGAAAACTGGGTTCGTTGCATGTTTCAATCTGTTGTTGCTGCTCAATGGTGCAGGTGAGTTCACACAGTGCTCAAGTTAAACTTTTCCCCCAACTTTTTTGTTGCCACATCACACTAGCAGATTTTGACCTCTCCCTCCTTTTTTCTGTGTTGCGAGAAGAAATATAGTTATTGTCTGCGGAGGCGAAGGGGGTGTGAACTCCTGCGGGCGCAGCGGCAGGATACCGAATGGTTAGACGTAGTCATGTGGTTGCGTACTATTGGTCGCGGTACCGAATGCCCACGCAAATGCCAAAGTTTGACGGTCCGGCCCCCGTTGCTGCACCACAAAGCATGAACAGCACCAAAACTAACGAGTTTATCGATCCTATTGACGACAAATTTCCCATGAGTATTCGCGGCCCACTTGTGCGACCGGATGTGCCTGAGGACCAATACGTTGACAGTTGGTATATCTGTACTTCCATGACGCATCATATGGGAGATTATCGGCCGTGGAGCGCAAGCGCGCCACCGAATGCATTTCGCTTCCGTCCGTTCAACGAATTCGACGCGAAGGGCCGGGAGTATGTACAATACATGCGGGAGTTCGCCAGATTTGACCCACGCAAGTCCCGTGGGAATGGACAGAAAGGTTTTCCCTTCCGTGACGCCTACTTGACGAAGATGAACGAAGCGAATCAAAAAACGCCACCACCCACACTGGAGACCATAATGGATCGCGCTGTGCGTGAGCATCACCAGCACGCTCGCATTCTCAGTCCTTTGGAAGTGCAACGTGACGTCGGGCGGCTCGAGCCTATACCGTCTTATGCCGGAAAAATTAACGCTGATCGAAGTGTGTTCCCCTTCCAGTGGAAAACAGAGGATTGGTACGAATATGAAGTGGCCAAAGTGCGAAATAGGCGCTTTGTGTTTGAGAACACCGAGGAGGATGGTATTCGTGGTTCCGAGGTAACCTACAAAATTGTTCTGGAAGGATTTTGGGATCACCACGTGATGAAGCTGGCTGAGGATGTTTGCATGTTCTTGAAGGATGTGGGTCGCCAAATAGTGGAGGAGAAGTTGGTGGCGGTACGTCGGTTGCTGCAGGGAGGTGCGGTGGATCCGGAGTTGCTCGCTGCATTCAACTGTGCCCGTGCCGGTCCGTTTGGGGGGCATGATGAATACGATAAGGAGGAGGTCGCAAATTTCCTGCGCTCTGACCTGCGGCGCCTAGAAGAGCAATGTCTAAGTGTCATCAACCGTTGTAATGTACCGGTACCAGGTGCGACAAACATATACGATCCGCACACATCATGGCCACACGTTGAGAAACTGGAGCCGTGGGTGCGTATGGCCGAGTTTTGGACATCTTCTTCTGACACCTCATTTACAGAACTTGAGATGTCGACAGCCCACTACGAGTTTCGCAAGTTCTTTAGGGTAATAATATGCAAGTTGCCCTTTCAAAGCACGGAATTTGAGAAGCGCATGTACGATATACGCCACTGGTTGCATCGTCAGACGTCCTGCGAGTTTCACACCATTTATCGACGTAACGTGATACACGATTCTGCGGTTTTCCCTACAGAACACGACCCGGCGACACCAACGACGCACGAACATCACCGTATGTTTTCCTTTGCTTTAGACTGGCAGTCGGCACCAGTAAACCGACTGAGCACTGACACTGTCCGTGAAGGTGAAAACTGGGATGCCGTGGCGCAGCGCTTGGGTTGCAGTGTCGGTGAATTGAAGGATGCGAACGCGGAGCGTGAGACAATCGAGGCAGGAGTTGTGATTAATGTCCCCGTGACTGCCACACGGAGACTTACAAGCTTTGGGGCGACTCCACTTGTACTTCCGCTAAAAACAACATCAGCGAAGGATGGGGAGCGTATTCGGACATGGGAGGAGGCGGCAGCAATTCTTGATTGCACAGTAGAGGAGCTGCAACAGTGTAACGGTCATGCCGCTCTGACATACCAGAAGAAAGAGAGCGAAGCGGGCGAGTTTGATTCTTCAGTAACGGAACTGGTTGCCCCACTTTCCTGCTGGACGTCAACGAGCGAGTCTGAGTTCAGCCCGGTTGAGCGTGTGCATGCTAATGATACGCTTGTGGCCATAGCGAAGCGTCTTCAGTGTAGCGAAGAAGCGTTGCGGGCCGTCAATGATGGCATTACTGACGTTTCTGGTCTCGATTTTGTCCGTGTGCCTCCGGAGGCGAGGAGGCCGCGACGGTTGGTGGAACCACAACTACGACCACAAGCTGCCACGGATGCGCTGCTTGCCCGCACCATCGCGGAGGAGGAGACATTCAAACTGAAGAGTATTCCTCATTTGCCGCAAAATGCCGAGCGGTTCCCACATGAGTACCATACACCAACCAGCCGTTTTCCACCAACGCCGAGCGAGACACCCGCCACGCAGGACTGGATGGCGTACACCGCCAAATATTTGGATAAACAGTTTACAATCTCTGCGGAGCCAGCACCAGTGTACAATGTGAACAAGCTTTGGCCCATGCAACAGATTCCAGGAAAAGTGGACCAAACCCCATTTGAAGAGGATCAAACGTGGTTGCTGCACAGCATACCAGTGCAGCAACTGGAGATGCATCACCACGAGAAGGATTTGCAGGATTTGCCATTCATAAACCATGAGCAATTCCCGCGCTCGCTTGAGTGGAACGCACCATAAAGTGTATAGCACTCGAAAGGGTGGGGGGGGGGGAGGTGGAAATGGACGATGCGAAATGGTAGCCACGTGAGTGGGGTCGAAGCAGGGGAGGCGAGAAGAAACTGAATTTTGGATATAAGCAAAAAAGGGAGTTGAGGTTAGCCAATGTTGCGGAGTGAGCGACTATCGGATGCGTGCGCGTTACCTTGTGGGTCTACGAACGTACTTGTGTATGTTTCTGTGTGTCCATACGATTCTTCGTGTCCTTTTGAAGACCCAGGTACACAATCAGCAATACCTTTAGGTTTGCGACAACTCAAACGCAGCATTGAACTCAATGTTGTGGGAGGAATGGTAACAACACTATCGAAAGGGAAACCGGTGAGACAACAGGCATGGAGGCAGTGGTGAAGGTGTGAAATGTGTTGGTATTTGCTGCATCACTATGTTTGTTTTTTTCCTTGCATCCTTTCCTCCTATTTTTAACCTCTGCCTTACCATTGCTGAGGCAACCTAGTTTATACGTGTTTCGGTGGTGCAATGTCGGCACAGCAGGCACACATCCTTAAGAAAAAGGAGAGCATACTTTCACTAGAGCCGCATCTGGATCGTCGTGTTGTTGTTTCATTGGAGGACCGCGAAGTGCATGGCGTGCTGAAGGGATTCGACAATAACATTAACCTTGTCCTTGCAAACGCGGAGATATGGAACAAAGATGTGCGCGAGCGTCAAATCGGTGCCTGCGTTGTCCGTGGAGGTCTCCTCGTTAGTGTGTCATCAGGTGACACAGCAATCCTTCAACAGAACCCATTCCAGTAATAATCGCGACCCCAGTGGTAGTCGACCTGCGCTAAACTGTGCGATGAAACCGCGTACACGCAACCCTCATACGTTTAACAGTTTCGGCTGCCTCAACAGAAGAAACTGTGGTGACACCATACGCCTTGAAGAAAGTGGACCCGTCCACACCCAACTAACTCGTGTGATTTCCTTTCCACTGCCCTGCTCTATCCCGCTGTGATTTCATACTCTCTTCATGTACTTCCACCTTCTCTTTCTTCATGTGCTCATTTCTGTGATAAAGGAAAAACGTCACCACCAACTACACGCGAAAACAACCAGTAACCCATTCCAAGATGATGATTTCCCGCGCTTTGTTTGTGCTCGGCCTCAGTCTTCACTTCATATTCGCACCGACCGCCTACGCGAACGATAATCTTGAAGCCGAATTGGAACAGACGAAAGCACTATGTGAGGTGGCGAAACAACTGCGTAAACTTCCGCTACTGACGGAAGAGCGGAGGTTCGAGGCTGTAGGCGCATTGGAGGAAAGCAAAAAAGCAGCGAAGGAAGGCAAAAAGGCCGCGAAGCGTGCGGAGGCGGGTGCCGTTGGCGGCACATCGGAACAGCAGCAGGCTGCAAAGAGAGCTCGGGAGGCCGCCACGGTGGCGTATGAGGCATCTGTACGTGCCGAAGCAGCAGCGATGGAAGTAAAACGCTTCGCCCGGGCGCTTGACAGCTTTGAGAGTGAATATGAAAGTGTCTTCAGTGGTTTGCTGAGGGGCGCCGCGGAGCACGGAGGGAATGAAACAATTAAGCAGTTGGCTAAAGAATGTGCCACCGCTGTTGCTGACGACGTCACGCCAGAAGCGCTTACGAGAGCGGCTCACAACCTGAGAGGGCTGTACATGCAAGATTTCGCTGAGGAATACCTCCAGGAGGCGAATGAAGCGGCTAATAAACTGGAGGAGCTTCAGAAAGCTACCGCTGAGACTGTTAGGGCTGCCGATGCAGCTGATGATGCCAAGAGTGAGGCACAAGAAGAGGCAGCTCAGTTCCCTGAAATCGATGATGACGACTCCGATGAAGATAAGGAAGATGAAGCGAGTGGGGCTGTGGGTACTTCAATGAAATTCCTTCTCGTAATGCTTGCCGCCACGGCCCTCTCTTTCTAAGAAAAAAATATTATGGGGGGGGGGGCTCGCAGCTAATGATGATCCTGCTGCTGCTCATGTGACCAGCGTGGGCGTGTCGCCACAAATGGGAATATTTCCCTGCCATTTGACCATCGTCATTACCATTCACCCTTTTCCTTGTTTTACTCCAAAATTGATCATATTTCGGCGGCGCACACGCTTTCCCCCGCCCTTTTCCCCATTATTTCCTTTTTAGTGCACTGTTGTATTTTACAGTTTATTTACGCGTGCAGAGGCAGTTACTGCGCCATCGAGAAAGGGATTTACTCTTCACGACTGCCGCCGCCATTTTTGTTTTTGTGCGTTGTCCCCCTCTTTATTTTTTTCTTGTTTTCCCACTAATTTTTTTTTGGCTTCCATATATATATATATATATTAAAGTGTTATTGTAATTTTACAGCATTTATCGACTTCTCTGCAACCTCTTCTTAGTTTCTATGTTCCCATTCTTGGGAACACTGAGGCACACAAGAAATATAACTAGCAGAACTTTTTTTTTTTCTTGGTGATCATATCTATTTCCTTTTTTTCTCATTGTGATTTTTTAATTTCTTGTTGTTACGTGTTCTTAACGTTGTTGTTAATAAGTTTTACCTATATGTTTATCTACCCCTCATTAACATATTTTATGTGCGTACGGAACGCCTCATATTTTTTCCCCCTGTTCTCCTCTTTCCAGCTTGTTGTTCCCAAGAACAACACCATTGACGCGTCATATTAATATTAATATTATTATTATTATTTTCAAACATGCCACCACTCAGTGCTTTTTTGCCAGCTGCTTCCTTTTTTTTTCTTCACACTTTGAATTGTCCCTTGTCCTCCCTTTTTCCCTTTTTCCCTTTTCCCCTTTTCCTTAAATTAACAAAAGTGTAGGGCACGCCGCCAGATTGTAGCGACTTTTTGTTAACACGGAGATGCGGATGGAGACATGAAAGACATTTGGCACATTATTTAATTAGTTTTTTTTTAATTTTTGGTTTAAGTTCATTTCATGCGGAAGAAGGGACTCGTGGCATCACGTAACGGTATCTTTTTTAAAATTAACTCACTGTAACGTCTCAGCAGCATTAATGTTATAAAAAAAAAACTATGTTATTATAAAGGTTGCCCACCATGCCATGAGGATTGCGCATGCATCGCTTTCGGTGTTGTTTACACGGCGCTGTGAATTTCTCGTAAAAAAAAATAGGCGGTGTGAACAATCAATCTCTGTTCATTTATTTATTTATTTATTTTCGGTTCATCCGATGTGTAATGAATCGACTTTTTGCCATTAGTTGTTTAGTTGAGCATATTCCTCTCAAGAAATTCAGTTTCTGCTGTCAACCCACTTCATCGCAATGCGTTGTAGTTTATTTCATGACACATTTGTAATATCACATCATAACAGCTAAGACGTCAGCAGCAATTGTAAATCATATTTCATTTCCATTCCCATATTCCACTCTGATGCTCTAATTTGAGTTCATTTATTTTAATAAGATGCGGGGTCAAAACGTAGAAGCGTAAACAGAAGGAAGAATAGTCCCGTGCAAATGTCACTAAACCGAGTTTGGAGCGTCACACTTCCATGCGCTTTTAATAATCCCTCCTTCCTAACAAGATGTAAATGTATGAATGCATTGATGGATTTTTTACGGTAATGCTGAGATTCATGCACGTCATAATTTATCAACCTCATGAAAAGAAGGTGTTGGAACACTGTTTTCGAGGAAATGAGAAAAAATCATTTGACATTCATCGCTGGAACGGAAGTTTTGTGGGCGTGGTGTATATTCATATGTCTTTTGTGTGCAGTACTCTCGCCTGGCGATTGCGGCAGTTGACACTTTTCTTCTATTTTTAACATGTCTAAACTAAATAAATTAATATATGTTTCACATTTGCATGCACCTGCACACACTTGCGGAGTTAGATAATATATTGCAAGTGGAATAATATAATGAGGATATTTGTCGTGTTTTTAGTCTTGGCGGGTGCATTCGCTGTTCAAGCTAAGACATGGAACGCGAAATTTTCTGGAAAAGGCCACCCTCTCGCACAAACGGAGGAGGAACACCAAAAAGAACACTGCGAATTCCTCGATGAAATAATAGATGAGTATAAGGATGGTTCCGGCGATTTTTGCGATGGGGCGCCCGGTCCTGGCGTCAGCAACTTTACGTGTAAGTGCAGGATTGATGGGCAAGATACGGGTGGGTTGCCATGGTGCAGATATGTCAAAAATTGCACCGTAGCGGTCAGTGGGGTTAATTACACATGCGATGGGGACGACAGTGGCCGAGTGAAGTGCATTCAACAAATTCAAACTCAGCCACCTCAAGTTGGAAAAGTTGAGAGAGAGGCATCGCCAGCTCAAAACAATGAAGAAATTAAAGCAGTGCCTGAAGAAAAACCGAAAACTGATAGAAAAGAAGAGTCGGTCGTTCATGGAAATGATAACGTAGCTGATCAGAAGAAAGGTGATGATAGAAGTAATGAAAATGCGGAAGCAATCCCGAGAAATGAAGACAATAAAAAGGTTGCTGATAATGGAGGGAATGGAGTTAATGACAAACACAATGAAACCACCACTGAAGGCGATGACACCCGAAACAAACTTCAATTACCACATCGAAATCAATCGTTACCGCAGGCCCAAGAAAAAAAAAATAATACAAACCACTCGACATCACAGAATGATAAACAAAATGAAACGACGGAACCACCTCCTGAAAACTCCGCCACCCCTGAGGCGCATGGAGTTGATCGCCCTACACAAGATGGCGGTATTAAATCGCCGTTGCCCCTCCTCATCATCAAAATATATTTTACCGCGGTTTCTTTTTTGCTCCTCAGTATATTCTGAATTCTTGATTGTGTTTTCCCATTGTTTCTTTTCCTTTTTTCCTTTTGTTTTGTTTATCTTTTTATCCACTTGGTGTAAAAAGTAAGTGCAATGCACTGCGCAAAAACGTGTCATACGGATATGGTTTCATACGCATGAACCAAAAATAAATAAATGTAATATAAACCCCTCGTGTGTTGTGTTTCCTTCGTCTTGTTTGTTCCTTTTTGAGGGAGAGGGGGGGGGAAGTGCAGGGAAATGCACTGGTGATAAAATTGGTTATATTTCTTTTCTGTAATGTGTGATTGTATTCCGCGATGCGTTATTGAGGCAATCCCGCGTGTTTAGTCATTGTTTATGCTTTCACACTCCCTGAACGTTTTCCTTTTGTTAAAATGAGTCATAAGGTAGGAAAGGGATGAAGCAATGTTTTTTTGTTTTTTGCTGATAAGAATTGCGGGACGTTTGGAGGGGGGTGCGGTGTTGGGTGGAAGAATGAGCTTCAAAAAAACAAACAACAAAACAGCACTTATGAATGTGATTGTGGAAATATATGAAAAGGTGACGGACAAAAACGTCCGAAGTTTCGGAGATGGAATTACCAATAGCGAGGAGCTGCCAACCCATTTTGCATACCCTTTTGGAGGAATTAACCTTAATATTGAATGAATTGTCCACAGGAGCTGCGCCTGTAGAAAATGATGTATACGGGAAGAGTTTAGATAAACTCAAAGGAAGGTGAGGAAATGTCCGCTGAGGTTGTGTCACCACTGCGCTGAGAAGGCCATCATGCTGAAAAGACCGAGGGAAAAAGGTCATTATTTTCCTCGATGCTTTGCAGGTTAGCAACGGTGTTTTTTTTTGTGTGCTGTTGTTGTTGACACCCCACGCGTGGTTATTTTCGTAACCCAATCCTGGCGGAGTTAGCTGCGGGTCCTCGGTTCCCTTCCCCGTCGTTCCTACATATTGGGCTCTGAAACCGCGTCGAGATGGTGATTTATTCTGAGGTTTTTTTTAAAAATATCCTCAACAGTGTTTGGGCATTCCCTAAAGTCCCTGCCTCGAATTTTCGCATTTGTCTTTCATCGCATTTCTTCACGCTTAAAAACACTTTCGTTTCGATCAGGTACGGTTCGTCTACACCAGTCTATACAAGTTCGTACGGTTCGTTGGGCCAAAAAAAACTTTGGCGGGGAGGATGTCTTCTTAAATTCCCGGCATTTCTTGCCTTTGCGACATTTTTTTTCTCGTTTTGCCTTCATAACAATCTCTTTGATTCTTGTGTTTTAAAACAAAGGGGTACAATGAAGCAGAAGAATGTCTTTTTAAAACAAGCAACCGACACAGGCTGCCGAAGTGTTGTTATTCAAAACAGGTGCTTAAGATTTTCTACCAAAGTTTATGTAAGATGTTCACTGAAAAAACTAAAATAAGGAAAGAAGTAAGACTGGAAAAAGAGGGGAGTAACACACTCCGGAGTAATCTGATGTTTCGTCCGAATTTTTGCAGACATTTCCGTCCCATTTGCACTCATCTTTGCAATCGTTTTCCGTTTTCCCACGACACTTCCTCGCTGCTGCCGGAGAGTTGGGTGCGGCATCCGTTGCCTCGTTTTCTGCTTTAGCGTTCTTGTATCGCTTGCATAGAAACTGGCACTCTCCGTACTCACCTTGCTTTGTGTTTGTATTAGTTTTTAATGCCGACAATTTTGCCATGTCCCGTGGATAATTCTCCGCTTCTGTCTTCGTTTTACGTAATTGATCGAGGCGGCGTTCCTTTACTTCTTCCATTTGCCGAGTAGTGAGTTGAAACAAGTCAATTTGCTTTGTGCAGCCCGATTCTCTAGCAGAAACATTAGTCCTTATAAGCGTTTCGATAAATTCAATCTTTGCACATGGTTCCCCAATTCCAAATATCTCCTTGATTTTCTCAATTATCGTTTTATCGTCTTTCTCTTCTTCCCACCCCTGGTGCGTTTTGATTGCATCTTTCATCATCGCGTCCGGCTCTTCCCTTTTCAAAAAAGCGTTTAGTGCGTCGATGCTGTCAAGGCCGTTCGGCAGCTGTTTCTCGAGGACTTTTTTAATTTCTTTGAATTGTTCTGCCGCCTCTTTGATGAATTCGACGTTCCTTCCGTTTGTAGACCATCCGTCTTCTTTCCATCCATACATTTTGTATACGGTCAAAAGCCCGCCTGCCCACTTTATTCTGTCAGGGGCGTCGTCCACCGTCGCATAGCCACTCAAATCGCTCTTTGTTAGTGGGCACTGCTTGCTTTCTCCCTTTTGGTTTCCTCTTGTCAACAATGTCGTTTTCAATAAGACTTCCAAATCAAGGAAGTTCTGAGCCGCGTTTCCCACTACGTTATGCTCACATCCATTCGCTGCTGCCTGGTCCCACCTTCTCATGCCGGAATCCGCAATTACGCACGCGTTTGTTCGCGGTGTCTTCCCCACCGACTGCGTGAATACGGCAACAAACTCATCCAACCTCCCTGCTGCGTATGCCGCGAACGCCGCGGCGTTCGGTCCCCTTTCCATAAGAGCCTTCATTAGCACTTCTAAACTTGCAATCTGGCTTTGGGTGTAGAGTTTCAAAATGCTTACGCTATCTTCGTCTTCACAGCACAGAAGGTTAATTAACTCCAGTCTTCGCAGCAACCTCTCAAAGGTCGAAATCAAGGCCTCGATATGTTTCCATCTCTGAGTTATGGCAAAGGGTGTGCCTTTCAATGTTTTTGAAAGCTCACACACTTCTCTGATTGCTGTTTCCTTGATCGCTTCTGTGTCCGCGGAAGAGAGGTGCCAGCAGGAGCAAACACACAATATTAGTAAAAAAGCAGCTTTGCCCTGTGCCATGTTTCACACCTTCGCCTTTACGACCTTTTTGAAGACTCTCTAAAACCATACCGGAAAAAAAAGAGAGGAAAATGATGGGTTAGACTAACAGGATACATGTCCCCCCTTCTTCCAGTGTGTGCTCTAGTTGTGGCGCCTCGCCATGTATTTATTTTGCACTTGCTTGCACTTAATTTAAGTTCTCAGATGAAACAGAGGCCTTCTTCGTTATCTTCTGGGGAGGATTAACCTCCCCTGAAGCACCGCTCAAGTATTTGCTGCGCTGCGCGGTGCCAGGAAAAAGGAAAAAAATGTGCCTTGCACACGTGCACAAACGAATTAAAAAATTGGAGAATTAAAGGCCAAATAGACCCTTCGTCCCCATTCGCTGTTTGTGAACTCAGCGAATGCCCGTGCCCTTACAGCCTGTCACTAAAACTCCTTTTCGTTTTCGGGCGCGGCCATTCGTACAAACGTGAGTCCTGAAAAAAAGCAAATTCCGATCTAAGGGGTTGAAAGGACATTCTGATAAAATTTTCATTCTCATGCTTTGTTGATTATACCCTTTGAAATTTAGACGATACTTTTGTTTCCACCCACATTCCTTTCCAGCAATAAATCATCTCCCCTAAAGCAACTATCTCACATCGGCGCCGGATCCATTTTCGCCGGCGCGCACCGGCAGCTAAAGCCCTGTAGGTTTTTTTAAAAAATGGTGACAGCGTCGGCGGTGCAGCTGTCGAAATAGTTAACACCCCGTGAGCACGCAGGGCTCCCCCTCCCGAAAAAAACGCCGAGATGCGACGTGGCCCTTTCATTCCTCCCGACGTCGGTCTTTGCTTATCGCTCTTCGTCGAGCATGATGGGAACATCCAGACTAGTATCGAGACGAACGGTCCCGTGTGACAAACTGAAGTGAGGGCTGGGGACGTTTTGTTGAGAAGTTCGTAATATTGTCAACAATGTGGCAACGAATGCGTATGTGCTCCTGGCCACGAAGGGTGACTCGCTACAGACCTTGCTTAGGCGTTTTTCATCAGCCTAATTTCATAGCATCGCAGCTGTTACAAGAGACCTATCGGACATGTCAATTGGGCGCACCAACTCGACACTCTGCGGGGAATTGGGCTCCCACACCACTCGTTGGACGAACCGGCACCGCACAGGGAAGAACGCAGCTGAAATAACCGAACGGTTTGTTCCTTATCCAATGTGCGGGAAAGAGCGGAAGAAACATTGGCAGACAAGGGGCCCAAATTTTCAACGCGCGAAAGGAAAAGTCCCTGGATGAGGTCCGTTTTAAGCGATTACCGCAGACACGCTGCGGCCACTGGATGAGGAAACAAGGAGCGACACCTGGTTCATGGGGGTCAATTTGGAGGAGATTAGGCGCAGCGAAAAGTGGTTCAGATATGCTCAAACGGGGGGAGGCGGGAGACGGAAGCGACGGCTGTGGTGGGGCTCGCGCTAACATTAGCCCAGCGGTCGCGTCGCAGCTTCGATAGGAACACTAAGGAACAAAAAAAACGAAAGATCCCACACACGATCAGTTGTTGAAACGCGGCTTCCATCAATGATTGGTAGCAACGAAGGATTACGAGACGACCGCACAACCCCGGGTGAGGGAAGGATTAAATGCCCAACGTTGTGGAGGTAATTCCCAGCGCGAGGTTTGAGTTCTCGCATCGATTTCAATGTTCCAAGGAGATGTCGGGGAGCAGTTAAAAGTGATGCTGCAGGCAGCGGAAATAGGTCGGCTGCGTTAGGAAGAAAAGCGCAACAGAACATAAATATGATGATGAGGAAAACGCAGCAGTTAACCCGGAAGAGGATGAAGAGACAAAGGAAAATCCGCTACCGACTGCTAGGGGCAACGTTACGGAACACGCAAACTTTGGAAAATTATAGGAAACTAAGACCACACAAATGTTGCACGAGGAAGCTCGATCCCGAAGCCAGCTGGCCGCAGCGGTAACTTCCTCATGGAAGTGAGGTTAAGTGGAAGACGTGCGCATACATCCACAAACTCTCACACTGCACCAAAACCAGTAAACAAAACAACTTGGGTTAAGAGGGGATAACGCACACAAGCGGCCACCGCTAGACTTTTGGTACTTTGTAGATCAACCTGCTTAAATATAGAAGCCCGAAGAAACTGGGAGAAGCATGAAGGCGCCACCGGACGCCTCCCTCCCCCCCCTCCCCAGATAAAGAACATGCTTTCACTATCTCTCTTTCTTTTTCTGAATGCTGCAGAAAAGATGTGGTTACACTAAACCACGTTTGCACCGCCACGATCAGAGCTGCGAAAAATGCGGCAACCGCTACAGGAATACGTCACTTGTTGGTTAAATGAGTCTCGTCACCTTCTCTACCGGAGGCTAATGTGCTTGTGTGAATTGGTGGAGTATTCCTACCAAGTGAAGAGTTGTTGCCACTGCACAAAAAGGAACAGGGCACTAAAAACAAACAAATAAGCTCTATGTCGCCTTCTACCCTTGTTCCCAAATATAATGCACCGGTTTTCCAAAGTGCAGCGTCATCACTGACGCCACTCGGTGGTGTTCAATTTTTTTTTTTCCCATTGCGAAGAAGGTTGTCTGCGTTTAACCTTGTTTCAAAACCTCTTTTGCCTCGTTCAGTGGTTAAAGACGGCCTAAATGACGCTGCAGACGCACATCCCGCCCTGAAAAAAAAAGAAAAATAATAATAGGAAAAGAGCATGAAGAGGAGATGACAATCGACAAAACCGGTCAATGGCTTCTAGTATCAAATAGAAGGAATGGTCTAGCCTGATTTCCCTCTAACAGTGTTAATAGAAAGAATAACAAGGAAGAGGAAAAAAAATGTTTCCTCTCAAACAATGTGCTTTGATTAGATGTGAGTCATATCTGGAAAAAAAAAAGAGAAAACGATATAATCATTTAACCACCACTATGATTTACGATGTGGAAGTGTCTGAAAGCGCATTCACTCACTTCCCGTGCTCCACTTTGCTTGACCTTTGGGCACCCGCGAGGTTATCCTCCTGAGGTCACGTAACTCTGTGAAAAATTAATCTTTCCATTTTGCAACACACTCCATCTATGGCTAAAGCCTCATGAAC
>NW_027124687.1:0-286 GCF_001457755.1 Trypanosoma equiperdum | reverse complement strand
TAATATCCATCATAGTTGTATTGTTCACGCATACAAATATACGAGACTGTTCAATCTCTTCCAGAAGGCAAACATTCACAAGTGGACCGCAGTTTCACAAGCACCACTTTCAGTTAAGAACTTCTTTTCCGAATTGAGGAATTGTAAAACCGTCCCCATCATCTTTGCGTGGAAGAATCCGTTACCATCATGGTCACAGTTGCTACAACTCGCGGCGAATTCATTGGTGTTTTCTTTATCAAAATGCACATCCATTTTGTGTTAGCTGTAGCGCATATGTGTATGT
>NW_027124686.1:5048-6270 GCF_001457755.1 Trypanosoma equiperdum | reverse complement strand
TATATATATATATATGTATGAACTTTGTAATTTATGGTTTTCATTTTCGTCTGCGAGCTTTCAGTGTGCCGTTAGTGCATTACTTTGAATAACAACGTAGCTTTGTTTATTTAAAAGAAGATTTCTTTACACATTATATTTTATATCATGCTCTCTTATGGGTGGCATCGCCTACGAGTTGCCAATTTATATCCAGACAACGCTTTTGTAACCGTCTTTTTTATTCATCCACATTATTAGCTGCTTGCTGGTGACTACTTTTATATGTATCACTTGCTCCGAAAAATTATATAATGTCAGGCAAGTATATCAATTCGGATCTGTAGGGGAAAAGTATCATATAACGCTTTCTATACTTCACAAAGGTCATCTGTGTACTCACATCCCCCGTTTATTAACGTTGAGTTTGTTCCTTCTTTCGTGAACATTAGTAAGCGGAACTTAATGTAGATACTGCGGTAGACACCGTAATAATATCACTTAGCTCGTACACTTGACTCTGTGCTTTACTCATTACCCCTCCATCATATCCTTGTGTATAATACTTCCTGAGTTACGTCGTCGTCTGACAATCCGAGTATTCCTTCTCTATTTCTGCCTGTACTTCAACAATATTTGTCTTAGGCTCCGATCGACTTTCGCTCGCTCACTCATTCCCATTGAACCATCGCTATTGTTTTAATTGCTTTTACAATGACCGCCCAAATGACCTTCACCACTTTTATTATAACACTAACCAATACACACTCACAATACTACCTATTATATTATTATTATAATAACACTTGCCGGCATTTTATTTATTTTTACCATTACTAGTATATAATTAAAACAAATGAAATACACAAAAAATTAATATTTTTTTCTTAGAACCCTACTATTTTACACTCATAGGTCACTCTCACATCAAATGTGAAAATATTTTTCATACTTTTACATTTCGCAAATGTTTCACTAAAGTCTTAAAATACAAAAAATTTAAGAATGTTTTATAACATTGAGCAAAAACACTTAAAATCCTTAAAATACTAAAATTTTACCAAACTCACAAAAGCAGCAGTCATAATCAATTTCTTATGGACGAAAAAAGTGGAATCTTTGCATTCTTTTCCATCCCATTTTCAACCTTGAGTAGTACCACATATTTTCCCTTCGTTACCTTTGCAAGTTGAAGCTGAGCCTGTTTCCAATCATCTCCTCCACCTTTCTTTTCTGTTTTTGT
>NW_027124686.1:4419-5038 GCF_001457755.1 Trypanosoma equiperdum | reverse complement strand
ATTTGCATTGCTCTTTGGATTTCCCTGTGCAAGTTGAAGCTGAGCCTGTTTCCCATCATCTCCTCCATCTTTTTTTTCTGTTTTTGGTTCAGGGTCTGGAAAGCATTTTTCACCATCTTTTTTGTTACCATCAAATTTGCATCCCGCTTCTTGGCAGGGTCCTTTCTCTGTGTGCTCTTTGCAATCTTCTTTGGTAGGCGTTTTTTTGCTTGCCTCTGTATCGGATGTGCAAGATATATTGCTTCCTGTCCCTGTCGCTGCTGCCATCAGTTCCCTCTTTATTGCTTGTGCGCTGTAATAGTTTAATATTCTCCGAAGCTTATCTATGTCGTCTTCGTTTTCGAGTTCGATCTGGCCGCTGCTTTCTTCACCTGCCGCTTCCTTGGGGACCTTATTTTTTGTTGCCTTCTCGACCCAGTGTTTTTGGAAGTCATTGCCCTTTTTGTAGGTTTGCTCTATTTTTTCTTTGACTCTTTGTTTCTCCGGTTCTGTGGCTTTGCCGGTTTTGTTCATTAGTAGTTCGGCGAAGAGTTGTGTGGCTGTTTCATCCTCTACTATGTCCGCTACTGAAAATTCCGCGATATCGCAGGTTTCTTTGGATATGGGTGTGTAAGCCTTG
>NW_027124686.1:4130-4409 GCF_001457755.1 Trypanosoma equiperdum | reverse complement strand
TGCTTGGGTTGTCTTGCCGGCAGCCTGTAAGTCTGTTAGGTCTGTTACGCCGTATGTCTGGCTGTTTCTCCCTAGCCGGACGTACCCTGCTAGTAGTGTTGCCCCATTTGTCACCTGCGCTGCGTTAAGCGCTGTTGCTGCTTTGCGTGCTTACTATATCGCATTTGGTGGTTACTGCTGCTCTTTGGTTGCTGCTGCTTACAGCTGTTGGAAGGTTTATGAATCCTTTAGCTGTAAGGTGCCCTAAAGGCTGTTTCGCACCGCTGGTTATTTTTCGGC
>NW_027124686.1:3283-4120 GCF_001457755.1 Trypanosoma equiperdum | reverse complement strand
TGGCTGTTTTTGCCTAGGTGGACGTACCCTGCAAGTAATGTTGCTCCATCTGTCACTTGGGCGCTGTTCAGGCCGCTGTTGCCGCTTTGTGTGCCTAGTATATCGCATTTTGCGTTTGCTGCCGCCCTCTGGTTGGTTGCGGTCACAGTTGTTGGCAGTTTGACGAATCCTTTAGCTGTAAGGTGTACTGAAGGTTGTTTGGGAACGCCGTCTATTCCTCTGTTTCCTTTGGGACATCCTGGTAGATTGGCTTTACCTTCAATTACTTTTGAGTTGCTTGCTGACAGACATCCGGCGGAACTGCCCGAGCCGCCGTCCTCATGAAGGTCTGCTAAAAATTCTAGGCTTTCCATTATCCTCCCCAACAGGTATGCACTGGCATCAACAGCGTCGAGTCCAGGCTTGATCGTTGTCATTAAGGAAGACAAGCTGCTTTTGCACTTGTTTGTGTACGCAAGCATTATTGGAAGCATCAGCTTGGCTTCTGCTGCGGGCCGGCTGGCTGTATAGATCCTGAACTTGAGTTCCGTGCGCTGCATTGTTTGTTCAGCACTAACGTGTCCGACCAAGTCCGAGTGGTAAAACGCAGGGTAAGCTGCCAGCTCTGTTGCTAGGTTGCACAGCTGCTCCACCTGTTCCTTTGGCAAAGCAGCAACGTCGGCCGCGTAGCCGCCGCGCGTTGCCACTATGCTTATCAAGGCCATTGAAAGCGGAAGTTTATGTTCCATCGAAATCCGCTGATGAACCTGGAAATTGAGTTTTATTTATGGCCGCTTAACAAAGTGTAAGTTAAAATTTGGTTCATTAGGGTTAGGGTTGTCTAAGTAAGTCATTTTG
>NW_027124686.1:2514-3273 GCF_001457755.1 Trypanosoma equiperdum | reverse complement strand
ATGAACCTGGTAATTGACTTTGATTTAGGTCCACTTAACAAAGTATAAGTTAAAATTTGGAGCATTAGTTTTGACTAAGTAAGTCATTTTTATGTTTTTTTGTTTGTGATTTGCCATTGTCTCGGATACGGTATTCTTTACAGCTCAAATTCAAATTTACATCCGTTTCAAGTACTCTAACTAAACACTCGCAATCAGGTAACAAATGGACTCTAGAGCTCCTTATTTTCCGCTTTTATGGAAAACACCTACGTTCAGGCGATCATTTTCAGCTACCTGAGTTTAATGTTTGACATGTGACTGCACAATAAAGTTGAAAACCACTGCCTCCACCATTTCCGAAATTGCATCTATCCATTTTTGTGTGAAATGTTGAGCACAATCTCCCCCTGTACAATTTTCTTTCTGCGTTGTGCTTTTGCTAATTACATTATGTCATTCCATATTATGTTTCTTCCTCTTTTCTTATTCTTATATTACTAATGATTAAGTAGCGCCTGCATTATAATTCTATACTGGACTCACTTTTTCCTTAATTGTACCCTTCATCAAGTATGTCGATATCATGATGCAATAGTCGCGTATATGTTTTAACATGACCACATTCTATCATCTTTACTTTACGTTTCTATCACTTTTAAATAATAATATTTTTTGTATTCTATTTGACTCCATTCTGTACTCCCATTTCACCTTCCATTGTTTTAGCTGCTTTTCTCTTATGTTTTTAGTTATTATACACCATCACTGCTCTTATTA
>NW_027124686.1:1428-2439 GCF_001457755.1 Trypanosoma equiperdum | reverse complement strand
AGTATATACAAACGATCACAACACTCTCCTATCATAATTATCATTATCATTATTACTGCTCTTAGCATAATATTCGTATACACACACTCACAACGCACTTCTATTATTATTATTATTGTTTTTATTGTTATTATTATAATGCTAACTAATATTCTTCAGGTAAAAAAAATAAAATAGGAAATTAGAATAGAAATCATTTTTTGTAGTCTATCACCATACTATTTTGCATTTATAAGTGACTTTCATACACATTTTACAATACGTCAAAAAATTTCAAGGTGTTAAAATATATCAAATATTAGCAGCTTTATAATGTTAGTATATTCACACTCACATCTCACTCCTTTCATTAATATTATAGCAGTAGGAAATGTTCATAAAATAAACAAGATGTATTAAATTAGAATAGCTTTTTTATACATTTTACTATAATAATTTACGCGAAAAGCAACAGTAATACAAGTATTTTAGACTTTTAAAAATTTAAATGTTTTTGAAAACTGGAAAATATATCAAATTATCTTAAAAAAGAAATTTTCATTTATTGCTAAAATACTACCAATATTACAAAAGCAGCAGACATAAGAGTCAATTTCTCATTTACTATTAAACTGGAATTTTTGCAAACTCCACCATCCCGTTTGCAACCAGTGGTCTTTGTGCAGGTA
This sequence comes from Trypanosoma equiperdum, assembly GCF_001457755.1. Taxonomy (NCBI): domain Eukaryota; phylum Euglenozoa; class Kinetoplastea; order Trypanosomatida; family Trypanosomatidae; genus Trypanosoma; species Trypanosoma equiperdum. The sequence goes on along the minus strand of NW_027124686.1, from coordinate 1,771 downwards.
TCCTACATTTAATCTGCACACTTCTCCTTTTTCTCTTCTTTGTTCGCTTTTCCAGTTTATATTTTACCTCCTTTTTCAACTCATTTTTTTTTGGCTTCTTTGTTAAAAAGACAGTCCTTATCTTCTAGTTTTTTACAGGCTTCTTGGTTGTCTTTTGCTTCATTGCAAATTTTCTCCCTGTCTTCTGCTGATTTTGGTTCTTGTTTCTTAGCTGAAGCTTCCAGCGTCTTTATTTTGTTTATAAGTGCCTGCGTCGCCGCTGTCTTGTAATGCTCCTGCAGTTGGCCGAGCTGAGTCATGTCCTTTACACTTTTTATCTCTGCTTGTCCCTCACCGCCGTACG
>NW_027124686.1:0-1418 GCF_001457755.1 Trypanosoma equiperdum | reverse complement strand
GATTTTGGTTCTTGTTTCTTAGCTGAAGCTTCTAGCGTCTTTATTTTGTTTTTAAGTGCCTGCGCCGCTGTCTTGTAATGCTCCTGCAGTTGGCCGAGCTGAGTCATGTCCTTTACATTTTTTAGCTCTGTTTCTCCCTCGCCGCCGTACACTGCCTGGTCTATGCTTGCGTCGTTTACTTTGGCCCAGTACAAGTTTGCAAAATCGTTGCCGTCGTTATAGTGTTTGTTTATTTCGCTGGTTATGTCCTCTACATCTTGTAGCTTTTTATTTAGGACAGTTTTTGCAAAAGCTGATTGGAACGCAGGGCTGGCGCGTAGAGTTTGGAGGTCTGCCTGTTTGTAGGCTGCTGGTTGTTGCTCCGCTGCCCGAATTGCCTGCCAGCCCTTGAATAGCCGTATGTTGCCTGCGCGTTGTGCTTCGTCTTCTGTAAACTGCAGTTGCGGCTGAGTTGTGCTCGCCGACCCGACGTGTATTGCCCCTGCGCCAAATTTTATCTTTCCCGTCAGAGCCGCTGTGCTGTCTACGAAATTATCTGTGCTCGTGCCTGTTGTCAGCCTGCATTTATCGTTCGCCCCTACTGTTACGCCGCCGTTCGCTGTGGCCGTCTCCAGTCCCGCGAAAGCGTTGTCCTTGGTGTGCTGGAACGTCTGTGCTGCGTTAACGACTGGGCTGGGCGTTAACTTGCATGTGCTGTGTTTTGAGATTAAACTGTCCGCCCCCGCTACGACGTCGCCGTTGCCGTCTTCTCCGACTGCCAGGCAACCATGGCCGGACGCACCCATGTGTGCTTCAGAAAACAGAGACAAAAACTCTGCGATCATCCCGTGCGTGAACGCAGCTTGTTGCAGTTGACCGATTGCCGCCGCAATGTCCGCCGCTAGTCCTTTAATAATGGCTTGCACTTGTTCATCGGCGTAAGCTGCTATTGGGCCAAATTTGGCAGTTGTCTGATTTCTGCCTCCCTCTTTGGCCATATACACTCGAATTCTCAGCCCTTCTAGGATGTAGTTTTGGAGATTGCCAGCTTTGATGTTCTGGTTGTAGAGTGCTTGACTTGGCAGTTTTGCTAAGTCTGCTGACGCTTTGCATGCTTTTGTCCACACCGACTGTTTGACAGCATAAGAAGTTTTCGCTTCTGTAAGCTCCGCCGCCAAGAAAATCGCTATTAGTGCTCCTGCTAACATTTTTGCTCGATTGTCACTACAGTTGGAGCTGACGTTGGGGGTGAGAATTTGCTTAGGGTGCCATTTTCCGCCTGCAGGCGGCGGTTATCGACTGTTGGCCGGTGTAGCTAAGTCCCGCTGTATGTAGCGGTGCATCAGTAGTAAAAATTTTTAAGGTTGTCTTCTTCATCCTCAAAAGCTATCGAAGCACAAAAGTATTTTTTGTATGGGGTCGGAGGTCCCTTCACAGCT
>NW_027124680.1:7795-11191 GCF_001457755.1 Trypanosoma equiperdum | reverse complement strand
GGAGCTGCAGGAGAACAAAAGAAAGAGGAGAAATGCAAAGGGAAGTTGGAACCAGAATGCACCAAGGCTCCTGAATGCAAATGGGAGGGAACAGAATGCAAAGATTCCACTTTTATTGTCAATAAAAAATTGGCCATTATTGTTTTTGCTTTTATGAGTTTGTTGGCATTTTAAAATTTTAAGGGTGTTTGCTCAATTTTATGAAATTTAGAAATTTTTCTAAATTTGTTATGTTTTAATATCTTTTGTTGTGAAAAATGAGTGCTATTTTTTTTTCTTTATTTTCGTTATTTATGTATGTTAGGGTATAATAGTAATAATGATAATGATAATAATGATAGAAAGTGCTTCGAGTGCATATATATAATAATGTTATAAAAGGATTAATGTAGCATAGTGACTGTAAAACAAAAGTTAAAGGAGTTTAAACAATGGTTGAGAGCAGTGGAAACAGGTGAGTAAGTGTTAGTAAGTGAATATGAGAGATAGGGTTCGAATGGAGTATTTTTAAAGGAAATAGAAAAAGAAGAAGGGAGAGAGAGGGGATGGAAGTTGTGCATCTTCAAACAAACGTTATGATTGAGGGCATAATCGTACACAAGGAGGTGACGGTGGTGACTGTTGTTTTTAATCTGATGGTGTAACCTAATTTCTGGCTCAGAAAAAGCAGCAGCAGAGGAAGGAATGGGTGGGGTAAGTGTGAGGTAGTGTGAAAGTCGCCGCCTCAGTGCATAGAAAAATAATGCCCAATATTTTTCACCAACACTACAGTATTATCAGGGGGCATTTTAAAAGTAGGGCCGCGATTGTACTACACCGGACATCAAAAGAATAAATAAACGCAAATTGCACGAAATAACGTAACCATCAAATTGTGGAGGAACTATCTAAAATAGAGAACTTTAGAAATGACACTTTTTCATCTTCTCTATTTGTTTAACAGGCAACTTCTAACACCATTGAGGGAGTGGGCAACCTATATAAAGTCTTCCGATGACGCATAGCTGACGAAGTGCATTAACAAACCGAAAGCGAAAGCGAAAAAAGTTTGAGTCCAAAATAATATACTATCAAGCGCAGACGTAGTAAAACCACCCATCACAGAAAATAAAACAAGAACAGGAAACGGGTTCGTGATAAACAGCAACGATATTTGGGTTATTATGAAAACATATAAAAAATTGAGAGAAAATAGAAACAACAACAAAACATTAGCTTTTAAGTTTGACCATTAAAGATTCACATATTTTAAAGGAATTGATTAGGTGGGTTGAGGTGAAGCATAGGTGTAATAGATATAAAACTATATGACTTGACGCTAAAAGTAGGTGATTCTACAGCAAACCTACTGGTCATTTTTTGGAGGCTCCACAGAGGTTACAACGAGTATGCAGCGGTCATCAAAGCCTTAATACGTAAACTATCAGTAGAATAGGTAGTTGATAAGCCAAATACGTTAGCAAAAAAGTAAAAAAATAAATTAAATGAAGATCAGAAGCAGCCAACCACAGCTCTGTAACGAATACATTGTATTTAGAGTGGAACAACCGATGGTACATACCTAAGGTAGGTGAATCCGTAATAAAGACCACCGTAATTAGAAGATGAAAATACGAAGCAGGAGACCGACAGAAAAGCAAATGAAACTGACATCAAACCGGACCGGCACAGTAGTACCATAGAAACGTCGAGGCAGGCGGTGGTTATGCAAGGTTTTCCTTCTATACGAACGATGTTTAACAAACAAACCTCAGACTGACTGCCGCGTGCACCAACACCACAGGAAGTCCAATTTAAGAAGCACGACAAAATTACATTCGTTTCTATATCCAAGACAATCAGAGAGAAACACACAAGATATGACAAACTTAAAGGGACGGGTAGTGGTAGCGGTGTTAGTGACTGTCTCTACCGCGACAGCAAGCGAAGAGAAAGCTCACACACACATGACATCAGCAGCAATGAGTGCTCTTGTTTTATCGGAGGTCGCGGAGCTGCATTCAGCTGCCATCACAAACAAAGGTGCTAAAAGCAACAAACTTCAACTGCGGCTCAGCCAAGCGACTGCAGCAGCAGTCGGCGCAGCAACAAGCAATATACAAAAAGCCGCTCTACCAATAGCATTTCTTATAGCAAAAAAATTACACCAAGCCACAACAGCTCAGCTAAATTTTGCCGACAAACTCATTAGGGCACAAACAAAACTGGCGAATCTAACTGGCAACCAATTCGGCACAGCCAACTGTGATGACCTAAAGGTGCCATCCATAATCAGTGACAATACCGACGCAGACGCCATAACGTCAGGCAGCGGAAACATATACCTGACATCTGGACCAAAAACTTACGGGCCAGCCACGCACACCACTTTCAATACGAAACGGCAGCACTCCATTGATTGGGCTAAGCAGGACAACTTCGATCAGCTGACGATATACGAACTAAAACTAAAAGAGAAAGGAGGGGCGGCAGAGGCGCCTTTAATGGGCAAAGCACAAAGCGACAGCGGCAACAAGTGCAAAAGTGGGACTGTGAGTGAAGACGGGGGCAACAACAACAACAACCTGTGCATAGTGTCTGGCGCGGTCACGAAAACACAAGCACTAAACCTGAAGAAAGCAACAAAAAACTTCAATACGGAAGGTCGTGCAACGTTTAACACCGGCAAATTCGAACACTACGCAGAAGACGCTGCCGCGGCAACACACAACATAATGAGTGAAATTCAAACCGCCAAAACAAGCTTTGACCCAGACGACCTAGCATCATACACCGCCCACAAGGACTTTCTAGCCGCAGTAGGTCTGGTTTTTCTCGGCCTTGACCGTCAAGCGGCAACAGCTAATAATGGCAAGGCGGTGCAGGATACCATAAAAAGTCACTACGGGACAGGAAAGGACATAACGACTAAATTCTGGGACAAGCTAAAAGAAATCAAAAAGCCCTCAAAGCTACTAGGAACAGACCAAAAAGGTGATATCAGCAGTGTTACAGACTTAGGAACGGCAATGATGATGCTTTTGGAAACTAAAGTCAAGGAAAATAAGCAAAAACAACAAGAAAAAACGACAGAAACTTCAAAAGACCAGGCAGGCTCAGGAGGCAAAACAGAAGAAAAGAAAGACGGGGATAATAAAATAGCCACAAACACCACAGGGAACAATTCTGTTGTCATTAAGAAGGCCCCTCTTTGGCTTGCATTTTTGTTTATATGATAAAAAATTTAAGGATTTTGCTCAATTTTGTAAATTTTTTTGTGAGAGAGTTTTACAAATCTGAAATATTTGATATATTTTAACACTCTTGTAAAACCCATGCGAAATGTGAAAAATTCTTAAATATTAAATTTTATTATCATAACGGTCTATAGATGTAAAACATTAGGTTGATAGGGTG
>NW_027124680.1:0-7785 GCF_001457755.1 Trypanosoma equiperdum | reverse complement strand
AATTAGTGCTTTTCTGCTTTTGTTTGTTTTGTGAAAAATAGTTATGGTTAACATAATTATACTAACAGTGATGATAGTGATAGTGGAGAGTTATGTTGGGGTGTAAAAATAGTAATATTATTATAAAAGCGGTGGTGAAGAATAAATTCACAACCGAAGTTGAAGGTTCTAAAACAAAGTTAGGTTTCGAATGGAAGTAAGTAAGTTAGTGTGACGGTGACTACAAGAATATTCTTATAAAAGGAAATGTAGAAAAGTAGAGGATGAGGAAGATGAAATATACGCAACAGTAAACGCAAAAATGACCCATGTAGTTTCGTGGGAAAGAATATATAAGCGAAGAATATCAAAAAAACGCGGCACAGTACATAGGAAATGTAGCAACTATGTTGTACACAGTGGTAGAAAAGGGAGAAGCTACTGACTTAAAAAGAAAAGAAATGGAGGATCAAAAAGATAAGAATAAGAAACTGGTGATGAAAGCATGCAGAAGAGTTTTATGAAATGCAGAAATTTTTAAATTATACTCTGCCTCCCCATTTATGTTTTTAAAAAGCAAACCTTTGAACAATTTAATGTGACAGATTATTCGTAAGAGTATATACCAAGACAAACCATTGATGGATCGCATCAAGAAACTTCAAAGTAAAAGTTCACAGTCAGGGCCGCAGTTTCAAGAAAAGAGGAAATTTTCGGCGCCAACCCAGGATAACAGTGCGAACCAACAGTGTTATACCGTCATCAAAGATGCATTCAAACAAGAGTAGTCATCCTGCAATTGAAGCATACACAGACAATAAATAATAGCATCTACAGATATGTATATATATGTGTAGAATGCTATAGATAATATCTTAAAGCCGATATTGTTTTGTTACGGGGCATACTATTTTACTTATAACTGCTTTCTAGAGAAGCAGTGGTTATTTCACCCCTTTCAGACACAATATCCTGTCAAAAGCACTAAGAAAAGAAAAATAACGTGCAGCATGTCACTCGGGAAGGAAGCACATATCACAGAAATACGAGATAGCTCTTTTGGATGCATAGATGCAACTTTATCGTATGCTAAGGCACCTGTATCTCTTCTATTAGTGACATTTGTCGTGACAAATGTAAAAGGATCTCTGACACTACACCCGGACCAAACGACAGTTACGACACCGTGACACACAGCAGATTATCTAAGAGAACTTGAAGCCAACGCAATGTCGATGATAACAGCAGCATCAAAACAGGCGCAACAAGAAACTGACAAAATTGCAAAGCTGCAGCTATTGGCAGCAGAAACAAACGGCGCGCGATCGGAAACAACAAGCCTGCTGGCTCCGGCAATCTCAGCAGACTCAGGTAAACTGTTGGACAAAATAAACCAACATAGCCAAACTAAATTCGAAGCGGCAGCGGTTGCTTACAGACTTTCCGGTCAAATGGAGGCAAATAACGACCTATCCACCGCGGATATCCGAGACTAAGCGTACATGAAAACATCAAGCGCGTAACAATACAACAACTACTCCAAGATAAAACCAGCAGTAACGCCGACGAAACACGGCGCCTGCATGAAAGAAGAGTCAAACGGGTACCCGGAAGCATTCAAAACAAATGCACAACCGGCAGGCACAAAATCCATAACTGCAATAGCATTCAAACCCTAGAAAGTCGCAAAAGACGCAACAACAAGCCAGCTAGCCGTCTGAGAATGCACCGCCTGCAACGGCAAAATATCAGGAAGCCACGCGTGCGTCTCAGCACAAACCACAAAAGCAGCAATCACAGGAGGAAATGTGTTCGAGTAGCAGGCTTTGAAACTCAGCCTCAAAGCCACCGACGGAAGCTCCGACTACTCAACGTCAAGCGAAACCAGCTCCGTACCAAGTCCAGCCACTATCAAAAGAGAACTCGCCAACATCACGCCACTAAAAAAGGTGATATCAGAGCTTTCCAGCCTTACAGTCAGCCTATGCATGAAAACGATAATAACAAGTAGCACGCTCAATGAAAAAATAGCGAAAGCCATAGACGGTGAAAAAGCGAAGTACGCCGATGCCACAAAAACCAAAGTGGATAACTTACTAAAGGAAGCCATTGGAGAAAATGGCGAAGAACTGAAAAACACAGTAGATAAGTCGCTTGAAGAACTAACACCACAAAAAGCTGCCGTCGGAGGCAATGGAGACAGACAGCTAAAAGCAATAACAGTACCACAAGAAATATCGGATGCAGCAACTTATTACAGTGTTCGTAGCTTTACTGCGGAAAAGGAAGAAAAGAAAAAAACCAAGCTAGCTCCTCTTGCCCAACCAAAGCAGACAAACCAGAAGGACCGAAAAAAACAGCAGACGAATGCAAAAAGCACTTAACAGAGAAACACTGCAAAGATGAAAAAGGCTGTGATTTTGATGACAAAAAAGACCCGAAATGCTTTCCAAAAACTGAAACTGACAAGAAAGATGAAAAATCGTTTTCTCTAAATTTGAGAGTGTCTGTTTCTCAGGTATTTGCTGCATTAGTTTTGGTATAATTATAGAATTTAAGAACTTTTGTTTGAATTAAAAAATTTATGAAATTTGCTATTTTTAAAATTTTTTCTGTGTTTCCTTAAATTAAATATATGTTAAGACTTTTTGTCAAACCTTTGCAAATTAGTACAAATTAATAAACCTTATATTTTAGTATGAAAGTGGTATATGTGTACAAAGTAGTAAGGTAATAGTGTCCGAACAATTAGTCATATTCAGAACTTTTTGATATTTTGGTTTGTCTCATTTTTACACATTGAACGTAATATAGGGTTACCATCAAAGTTCCTTCATCAATATTAGTTAAAGCTATAATAGTAAGAGTGATATGGTGATTACAATTACAATAATAAGATACTGCTGTGAATATGTATATATTAATATTGTAAGAGGAGTGCTGGCAAAGATTAAACGGATAATAAATAAAACCATCTAAAGATGGCGAAGGCTTAACGGCAGTAAGTAAGCTGGTGTGAAAGTGAGTGAGTGAGTGAGTGAGTGAGTGAGTGAAGAAAAGCACGATAAATATTTTTAAAATAAATGCGGAAAAATAAATAGAGGAGATGGAATGCACGCAGTTTCAAACAAAATCATGATTGTTAAAGACAATGAGAGGAAGAAAATCAACTGTACAGTCTAAAAGATTCGCGGATAAAAAACAAAAAAAGCACTACAAGTGGCGTCCGACTTAGTGTTTTATTGACAATATGATTTCAGTAGTTCTTCGAAGAAAGAAATATCCCCACTGAAAGCAATATGATGTATGAAAAGAAATAGAAAGCATGGAGAACAGATATTAGGAGAACATAATTCGGCTAAATATTTGTCTCTTACTGGATTTAACTATTTCATTGAAGCTCTGGCACCAGAACACATAGGTAATGATTGTTCAAAGGCTTGCAGAAGGTGAAAAAGCAGCTCCATAATTAGAAAGTGTAGCAGAATTCGAGAAAAGTGCAGGTAGCAACAAAACCGTCAGTTCATTAAATTATAGTGTACAAACAGTAAGGTTTTTTGTTCGCTACCCTCAGGTTGTATATAAATTTAATTAGATATAAGAGGGCTTCTCCCTATTTTTATCTACAGTAAGCTGCAGAAGGCGCAACGATGTGGCTTAAAGGGCAGTTTTGATGGATCAAAAATGATGCGGCTTACAAGAGTCTAAATGAATCGAACATGTCAGTCAGATACCAATAAAGAACGTTCATTACCTGTTAGTATTTTATCACTTTCTACCTCTTTCTGTATGGTTAAGTCTTATAAAAACATTAACTAGACGCATAAACTACAAAAGACTAGAAAACCGCATTTAGAATGCAACTAGAGCGCTTAAAGCACCACAAAGTAGAAGTGTTATAATAAACCCAACAATATAGACACAACGAACCCCAGACAATATGAAGGCGAGAAAAACTTACCAATCGCGAATCAATGACGTGATAGCAAACAACGCGCCACAAGAGCTTTTAAAAAGTATCAGAAACTAAATAAAATGCAGTCGAAAATATTTCAGTATTCAGAAAGAACCAACGTAAGCGTATTTGACACGGCTGTTGGTTGTAGTTGCAAACAAACTCGTGAAAACCATGTTTTGTGAGGTCATGGTTTTATGCCAATGTTCATGGCAGACCAAAACAGTAGCGCTTTAATGACCAACACTAGGAAATGTAGTGCATATTCCATTGTCTGAAAACCTTAATGTATAAGCAAAAGAAAGCAAATAAAGTTATTTAGCCTAATTCTTTACAATTTGTAGATGCCACTGATTTAGCCGTTGCATACACAGAGTGAACTCACTGAAAAAGCACAGATACACAATCTTAAAGTAAAAAAGATCTGCTGCTGCTTAATCAAGCTTATACCCACTAAAGAAACATAACCACTCCCATAATCCAATCAAATTAATTGAAAAAAAGAAGCCAACCAACAGGCATCTAACGCCACACAAGGGAATACAAAATGAAGGCAGCTACGACTTACTTGCTACTAACAATAGCAGCAGCACGGGCCTCTAGAGGCGCGCCACACGATAACTGCAGCGATGCTAATCCCATGGTCTACGTCGGAGAGCACATGCGGATCCTAAAGAACCTATCTGAGGTCAACACGGAACACCAAGTCGACGCTATAAAGCTGAGGATAGCGGCCGCGCTAAGCAGCGATACCAAGCGAGCAGGACTGCTGCGAGCTCTAGCTAACTTGAAGACCAAATACCATGACGATGCGGTCGAAACAACACTAAAACAGAAATACGATGCGGCTACAAAAGTGACTTCCATGGCCGCCCTCGCCGGTACAGCTCAGGTGACACAGGAGCTTTCCAACTTTCAAATAGTAGCTGAAACCTTCGTACAAGGGGAAGGGAGCGCAGCAAAACACCTACGTATAAAACCGGACGATACGGCCACAGGTTTGGCCACCGGCAAGTGCCCGCTACTAGATTACTTGCAGCACTCAGGCGCAAGCCGACTGGCAGATCGGCTTAAAGGTCGTCAGCATCGATAAAACAGCAGGCGGCAGCGCAGCGGTGCAAGCGATGTGCTGCGCGACTGACAACGACTGCAGCAGCAGCAATCAAGGAAACCAGGCAGGGATCAAAAAAGGGAAAATCTACAAAACATCAGTGCCGCAAAAGCAACCAACAGGTAAAACGAAGGAGACAGCTGGCAAAAAGGACATACAATGGCATTTCCCGAATGCAGACCTAGCCTACCAGTGCGCGAAAGCAGACTCGGAAATGCACGGGCGCTGGAAGGGACCATCTCGCCAAGGGACACTTGCACAGTGTGGAGCATAAAAGCAGACCCAGAGTTCAGTCTTGCCGTACACATGATTATCAACGCCGATGCATAGGCCAGGACAGTACCATCACAAAAACAAAGCGAAATTGCAACCGCGATCAATAAGACATTCGGCAAAGGTACGCAGGAATTCGAAACAAAGATATGGAAGGGAGTCAGGGACACGAAAATTACAAAAGCAAACGCAGGACACACAACGGACACAACACAAGAAAACGTTCATAGCCTAGACGAGCTGCGGATGATAGAGGCCTTCATAGAAAGCATCAAACCAATAAGAGCAGAAAGTCCAGCCAGCAGCCCACAGACAGAATGCGCAGAAGCCGTTAAAGAAGCATAACCTTGCGAAGGCAAAGAGAAAGATGACTGTAACAACAAAACATGGTGCAAATATAATGACAAAGATAGCAAATGCGAAACAGACTCTTCAGAAGCAACAGCAGCAGCAAATTCAGAAAGTTCAAAATTCTCCGGAAAAAGAGCAAAAACACCACAAAGATGGCTGCAAATGGGACGGAAAAGAATGCAACGATTCCTCTATTCTAGTAAGCAAGAAATTCTCCCTAAGTGTTTCTGCTATGTGGCCTTGCTTTTATAAAAGAAATTTCCCCCTCTTTTAAAATTTTTTTGCTATTTGATATATTTTAACACGTGATTTCCCCGTGATATAGTGTGTTCTTTGGTAAAAATCTCCCTATGTAAATTTTATGATGTGTGGAATATGCCGTTTTTCCTGCCTCTTTTTTGAATTTTTCAGGATTAGGTTTTTATTAAAGGTTTTAGGTTTTTAAATTATTTTTTAAAATTTTTTCACCTTTCAATTTTTACAACTTTTTTAAAATTTTATTTTAATGTTGAATTTTTTGTCCAACAACCCAAAAAAGAAGATAGGAGGAAGAAAAAAGGTTAGATAGGTTAGGGATGGTTATTTGAATTCGGGTTAAAATTAGGGTTAGAGTTATTTTTTTTCTTACTGCTAAGTTGTTTTTTTTACTAGCGGTGAAGCGTCGCAACTTTAGTTTTTTCTTCTCAGTGATGCGAGCGGCTCTTTTGTGATTCAACACTAACCATTATTCGCTCCCTTTACATCAGATGTTTTGTAATCTTGTGGCTTTTGTAAATTTCAGTTCTGCATTTTGCGCTAGGAGCGGCTACAAATTTTTTTTTAAAGGCTGGCACGTGCCGTTTCCACTGTATCAGCTGATTTGCTTTTCTAGATAAAAAACATATACCAATATTTGGAATTTGGAGATGCTGACTTTCAGCACCTAAATCCGTCCGTTGCAGCGCGGCCCAACAACATAGCCGTACTGACCACAGCCAACGAGCAGCCAAGGGCACCAACAGCAGGTCAATGCGCACACATCACCATGGCGCAACAGAACTGGCAGCAGATGAAAAACATCTTAATTCTGTGTTCCATAATCACCACGTCCGAAAATACACCACAAAAACTAAGCAAAAACCTACACCAGAGAAACAGGACGAAAACAAACTAAAAAACAAAAAACAGAAGGATGCGCGGCAATTGGCTGTGATTTTGACGCCGAAGAGACAGAATGAAAACCTAAAGCAGGATCAGAAAACACAGAAGAAGGAACAGGAAATGGAGCTGCAGGGGGAGCGACAGATAAGTATGGTGAGGCTAAAACCCCTGAGGACTGCGCAAAAGCGAAAAGAATCAAACCTGAAGGCAAAAATGCCGTCTGCGGATGGATCGATTATATCGATGGAAAGGAGGAAGTTGAGCCGCTTTGCCGCCATTATAGTTTTCTCATCAATAAGAAATTGTCTTCAAATATGGCTGCTGCCTATGTGAGTTTTCTCTTCCAAAAATTTCCTCCATTCAAAAATTATTTCTAATTTGAAATATTATAACACTTTTTGTCAAAACCTTTCTAATTTATGAAATTTTTGTGTGAAAGTAGGTTACGAGTACAAAGAAGTAGGATGTTAAGTTATAAAAAACAAGTGAAATTCTAAATTGATTTTGTTTTTGGTTAGTATTTGAGGTTATAACAAGAAGAGTTATAATAATTGTTATATGAGAGTGCTTTGAGTGTGTATGCAGTAATATTACATGGTACGTGGTTACGCATAAATGCACAACCAACATAGAAACACTTACAACAGTGGAGAGAGTGTAATGTAAGTAAGTTAGTGAGTTGGAAAAAATAGAAATAACCATCAGGAATTGTTATGATAAAGAAAAATGAAGGAATGTGGCGGCTCACCCGTAATATCAAAAAAAGAAATACACAAGTAGGAATCATAAGTAATAATATAGGGACCGCAATCATGGGGAGACTCACCTCCTAAGGCGAATAAAAAATGCTACGTTGAACGGAGCAATAGAAAATATATTATGTTTGAGACGGCGCAAAGGAAGACAGTCAGCTCAAGGATAAGAAAGAGCAGATTTTAAAAAATTTTTTCTTCGTGCCTTCGTGAGAGTTTCCCCC
>NW_027124925.1:0-1928 GCF_001457755.1 Trypanosoma equiperdum | reverse complement strand
CCACATTTACGACGTGGTGAGTGGTATGTGCAGCTTGCGGTTTGTGAAGGTTGATGCCATGAGAAGTGATGGTGCGATTGGTTTAATCGTTTCTATGCTGTTTATTGGTGTCATCTTGTCAATTGGCATCTTGCACTGGTGCCCACTTTTGTGTCTTGGTGTATCGCCGAAAGATCCCACCGTAAGGTAAGCAGCGACCACACTTATGAAAGGGAGGCAGAGGGTTCTCAAAGGTATTATGGGTTTTTTTCTTAAGAGTCAACAAAGGGGAATAAGAGGATCCGTGAATAATTGAGGCGGTTACTCAGTTCAGTAGAAAAGATGTGGTAGCGCTCCACCAAGGTCAGTTTAGAATGATGATAATGCCCTGTAAACCACTCCCTTTCCGCGACAGCCGTATAGTGGAGGAAATTGGCTTATCGAATTCAAATTGTGGCATATTCAGGCATTCAGGTTTAAGAGGAGGAGAATAGGAAATTTACAGGGCGGTGCACATACCTAGGAAGTGTAGCATCTTTGAATCCCTCGGTAAGGAGTTAGGCGGTAGGCAGTTTCCTTCAGCGAACGTATATTTTATGATAATTGATTTTGTATTTTTTTTTCTGGTATTTTTCCCCCAACGATGGGATAGGAAATATGAAGGGTAGGTGGGTCTCTGACAAAATAAAAATAAACGGGACGGCGAGTAAAGTGTAAGGAGGGTTGCTGATATGAAATCTAACCAAACTTATATCTGCGCTCGTGCAGTAACTGCTGCTTCACAGTGGTGTTCGATTTATTTTGTTTTTATTACCGATGCCCGGCTTGATTTCACATTGGTGTGCGTGTTTGTGCGTTTTAATTGACCAGCGGGGCACTGAGATGCAGTGAATATACAGAAGCAGAGCCGCGCAGTCCCTTGAAATGAAGCAACACCAGTGTAGCACTTGAGAGGTATCGTTGGGCAACCCGGCAATGTTTGTTTTATTTCTTAATTAATACTTTTTCCCCATTATTTATTTCATTTTTGTTGTGCTGACACAAATGTCTGCACGAATGAACATGTGAGAGCATGCGCTTCCTTGTTTACTCGTAAGATTGCCCTTCCTTTTCTCTCCAAAGCTGCTGATCACGCTGCAGGAGATGACGAAGGTATGTGTGAACGTGACTTGGTTTCCCCAGTAGCCAGTTTCACTAAAATTGTGTTAGCATCCGACCTCTTCCTTTGTCTTTTCTTGGCTCTGCGGTTCTATTTGTCGTTAAGGATTCATGTGACGTTCGTTCCTTCAACGTTCGTGCTGCCACTTCCTAAGTACAAAGGTTAAAAAGAAAGTTTTGTGCGGTGATTTCTACGGTTTACACAGGAATGCGGCGTATTCCAGCCTCTGGCTATTGGCAGGTGAGTCATTAGTTTTCAGATATGTCGTGAAACACAGTTATACCTTACAACATAACTGAAAAGAGGATTAGATATAATGAACTCGTTTGCCATGAATACGTAAAGGAGGACGGAAGCTTGGGCCTTCGTGACGACGATTCTTCACTAACATTCCCGCCTCCCCCCCTTTCAAACGGGGATGTTGATCTGATTCGCACAGCACGAGCGTCCGTCACCTTGTTGCTGGTAGGAGAAGGGTGCTATGTTTTTGCTGAGCAACCGCAGTTTAAACGACGAATGAGGAAGAGCAGTATGGCTCTAGACGATGTAATGAGGTATATTACGTTATTCATAGACACCAGGATTGTATGGACACATAACCTTACCCCCGATGGTGATATCCGAATAATTGCCATGGTGGAGCATCTGTTACAGCAAGCTGATGCGTAACTGGCGGCAGTCAAAGAGGTGTTGAGCAGCATCTTCTGCCGATGTGAAAGTGACTCGACCACAAGTCTGATCAAATGAAAACGACTAGTGATCCCTCTCTGCGTTTAAGCGCAACCCCACT
>NW_027124672.1:638-1165 GCF_001457755.1 Trypanosoma equiperdum | reverse complement strand
TGTCAATTGCAGCCATCACTTTTAAAGCCGACATTGACCACACAAAGGATTTAAGTGACCTACAAGAAAAACCTGCCGTACCCAAAACAGGCAAGGAAAAGAGCCGCTGGGAAAAATACTATACATTCTGGAAAAAATGTAAGAATGAAATAGAAACAAGCTCCAACAAAGGCGACTACGCAAAGTGGGCAACCAAAAAGCTTAGCAAGGGCCAGTTCGCGAAATTACGTTTGTACGCCGAAATGGCCTTTGAATTTTACAAAGCGGTGCAGACAACACTAAAAATCGCCCAGACCCCAAACATTCAGACACTTTTAAATAACGCCGCCTTCAGAGCGGGTAACACAGAAGCGACAAGCAACTATGGGCCAGGCAGGCGCGCAGCCATTTGCTCGGGGACAACAACGCCTACTCACCTCAAAGCAGGGAGCTCACTCAAACTAGACCTTCTTTGCCTTTGTGCGTATGACCATGGTGACGCGGCCAACGGCGCCAAGATATGCGGCGCTGGCACGGCGGCAGGGGGG
>NW_027124672.1:363-594 GCF_001457755.1 Trypanosoma equiperdum | reverse complement strand
AGACTAAGGATGTCAGAACTACTAGGCCGGCAGACGCCAAAAGACGCAAAAGCTCATAAATATGCTCTTGGCTCAATAATGGGGAACGGCAGCGAAGGCTGCAAAGGGGACAAAGATACCAATGGCGGCAGGTGCGTGAAGTACAAAGAGTCAGATGTGACCGACCCGGCAAAAGGAATAGAGTGGCTTAGAAATCTACGCGACGCAGCGTTGGCCAAAGAAGCAGCGGCA
>NW_027124672.1:262-353 GCF_001457755.1 Trypanosoma equiperdum | reverse complement strand
GGATTGAAGGCAAATGTCAGGATTCCAGTTTTCTAGTCAATAAAAAAATTTCACTTATTTCTGCTTCTTTTATGAGTTTGGTATCAATCAT
>NW_027124672.1:0-252 GCF_001457755.1 Trypanosoma equiperdum | reverse complement strand
GAGACAACACTAGCACCGGCGACGACACTAAAACCATCACCAACAGGCAGTAAAGCACAAGAAGAAAAGCAAAAAGAACAGTGCGAAGCGATAAAGGTGGAAACTGAGTGCAAAAAGAAGAAACCGCTCTGTGAATGGAAAGCAGAAAATGACGACGATGGTCCACACTGTAAACTGAATACAACAGCAGCAGAACAAATAGCAACACAAGCGGGTGCAACTGGAGGAAATGGAGATACAAAAACAACAGAT
>NW_027124671.1:38959-47897 GCF_001457755.1 Trypanosoma equiperdum | reverse complement strand
TATATATATTTGAGTGTATGTGCAGATGATGCTAACAATCGAGGCATTTGTATGATTTTCAAATGAATTAGGCATCCGTGCACTAAGCTACCTATCATAAGCACGGGACTGATATCTTCCCCCTCTCTTTGCATTATATAATGAGCATGATGATGGTGAAAAGTTTTTTTAATTATTTTTTTTCTTTTAATATATATATTTTTACAATTTTGAATAATGTTTTCTCACTTTTTTTAAATATTTTTTTTCCTTGTAGTAGAAACAATTTGTTCTTCCCTTTGTTTTTCTCTTGTTGTGGAGAATGTTCTCTCGATCATTTGTAGTCTTTGCAGGTTTGTTATGCTGTTGTCTTTCTAAATCAGTCGCCCAAGTAGCCACGGGCAGTCCTCGTCCGGGTCTATTTCATTTAGATTCGTCGGTAGTGGATCTATCGGGTGATGATTTTTCTCGTGTTCATCGTGTTGCGCCTCTCTGTCCTTGGATTGTTCTTTTTTATAACGATGGCTGCGGCGCTTGCCGACGGTACGCTTCAACTTTTTCCAAATTTGCTGGAGGGTTGAAGGTGGAGCATGGAAAGGATGCACTTCAGATCGCCACAGCAGCTGCTGTGAATTGCGCTAGTGAAGTGGATCTGTGCCGTAAGTATGACATCAACTTTGTTCCACGATTATTTTTCTTTTACCCACGTGACTCATGCAGGAGCAACGAGGAGTGCGGCACCTCCTCATTAGAGCATGTTGCATTTGAAAACAGTCACTTGGAAGTTGATGAACTGGAGTCGGAAGTGCGACGGCTAGTTAACAAACACATGGTGGTAGATGATTCCTTAAAGGAGCGATGCATAGACATGCATTTCAAACTTTATACATCCAAAGAGGAGTTGGTGAAGCGTTCTGTTTCTTCTACGGATGAATCAGGGAGGTTTGTTGAGACAACAGAACTATATGCCACAGATATTGCCGGCGCTTTCTTCTCCGCAATGCACTATGATGTTTCTCTGGTAGGTACGGAACCACGCGAGCGGCTAACTGCACTTGAAGATTTTGTGTTGCTTGTGAAAGACTCGCTTCCTTCTATAGGGGCTGACGGTGTTGTTAGCGCCCTTGAATCTATTACCGCGGAAAGACCATTCACAGTCGCATCATGGCAAGATGCTGTGGTGAAGTCCGGTATTCCGTTTGATGGCTCGCCACGTAACGTCCGGTGGCGGACATGCCGGGGTTCATCTCCGCAGTACCGCGGTTTCCCATGTGGGATGTGGCTCCTTTTGCACGCACTAACAGTAAACACACCGGCGGATAGGAATGTCCTTGAGGTGATACAGAATTATATACGTTATTTCTTCTCGTGCAAGGAGTGTCGGGACCACTTCATCCAGTTTAACTTCAGCCCCAACGAAGACCCTGTACTGCAACTGTGGCGTGCGCACAATAATGTGAATGCGCGACTGGCCAACGTAAAGGATGGTGCGGACCCGCTAGTACCGAAGCGACAGTTTCCCACACTGGAGGCGTGCACCGAGTGCTATGATGGTGCCGGAAATTTTATTGAGGCACATGTGACGGGTTTTCTGAAGCAAAGGTACCTATGGGATCCCAAAGCAGTGGGGCTCATGGAAAGCAACAATGATTTGAATGAAGTCGACCCTGCGTCGAAGGATGCAAATGTTGGGCGGAATGTGGAGAGCAGCGGTAAGGGAAAAGGGGACGGAGGTGCGCGCGGCAACTCGAAGGAGGTCCGATCAGATCACGCTGGGGGAAAGGGGAAAGGCTATTCAGTGTTACTTTTTAGTAATGTTTTCATCATTTTATTGTTTGTATGTTTGGGGTCTTTCGACTACATGAAAAGGCTTAGGGTGAGGAAGAGGCGGGACCGTTACTAGATCCATCAGGGTGAAGCAGAAGATCCAAGTATGGTTGGTACTGACCGCTCACCTTCCTGTGCAGATGGTCAGTGCATTACTGACAGGTTGGTAGTTTGCATGTTACTACCATATATATACATATAGATGCGCGTACATGTGTACGTTCTCGAACAGTGGGTCTCGGTGTCCACGGGAGGGCGTGCGAAGAGGGAAGGCATTAGCCGTAATGAGTAGTTGCACGTTTTTTTTGTATATATATATATTGGTTAGCATGGTTTGTGTAAGGTTGGGGTGCAGTTAATCTTTTGTCGGAGCCCCCTCTTTCTCGTGAATACAAGGGAAAAAGAGGGAGATTCTGTTTCACAGTTGATCCTGTGCGAGTGCCTCACTCTTCCGTGTGGGGGCTTCGCTGAAATGATAATTTGTAGTGCTACTGCGGTGAAAGTGTTTCAAAACTCAAGCGGTTCATTCGTTTCATCATATATTTTTGCTCACTACGTGGGGTCGGGCGAGAAGGACGTTCCTCATGGTGTAGGGGTTGTTAGGGACACAAACGCGGGAACGAGCAGAAGCTAAAAGTTTGAATTCATAAAAAACAAGGAAGAGATATCGTTTTCTTCCGCCTTCGTAAGGTAGAGAGGGAACGAGGAGCCGCAACTCACGCACGCAGTCAGCATAACCGAGGAGTAAGAAAGAGGAAAATAAACGTTTGGGTGAATAGCAGCTTCGGAGAAGTTGCCGTAAACGACTTGATTTAGCTGATGAGCCGTTTCAAACGCTGCCTGGCTATCGTTAACACCCGAAGTGGAGCTCGCGAGGGTCTTTCTGTTTTCGCAAGTGCTTTGCGACAGTACCTTGATAACGCAGGAATTGTGCACCACGACGTGTGTGTGCCCGAGAAAGATATTATCTGCGCCATGGAACGCCATGCGGGTGGTACTGATGCCATCATTGTGTGTGGTGGTGATGGCACACTAAGCTCTGTTGTCAATGTACTGGCGGCAACTCCAAATCATCCACTGGCCGCTGCTCCCATAGTCCTGGTGCCGTGTGGGTTGCAAAACTCAGTTGCAGCTTCTCTGGGTATTTTCTCTGCGGAACGTTCCGTTTCTGCCTTCGTGCTTGGTCGCGTGGAGCAGGTGCCCCTCTGGGAGGTACGGATTAATGGCGCGCTCACTCGGTATGTGGCCTCCTACCTCGCTGTCGGTACTTATGCAATGTGCGTTAAGCGACTGCATGAGTTAGATGCTGTTGGGGACAATTACATTTCGCTTCCAATGGTTCGGGGGAAGTACAGGTTGGGGGCGTTTTATACAGCAATGCGCAATGAGACAATTTCGTGTAGCGCTACCCTGACATGCTGCACAAGAGGAGGAAAAGGAAAGAAGGATGCACCAGGAGCCCTGGGAAGGTCACACGTTCTTATTCAGAGTCCAATGAAGATGCTGTTAGCCTCGCAGATGCCTTTTCAACACCGCCACTACACACTTACTCCAAATGCTACATTTAAGCGGGGATCGATGTGTGTCACGCATGCTACCCATGAAGCAACGCGGATGCGCCTTTGGCATCTTTTAAGTCGTGAGGCCATAGAAGGTGTAGTTCTTAATGAAGATGGTGTTGGTGAGTCAGTTGATGTAACAGGGTTGGAGTTTACCCTCCATGCTGCTCGTGAAGGTGCTGGCGGAAGGTCTGGCGCGGTAATGATGCTGGACGGCGAGGCGGTGCAAGTGTTTCCAGGGTCAACAGTTTCAGTCCAGCGTTCAACCTGCCATGCGCTGCTGGCATCCTGCTGAGCAGCAATCGTGACAAGTTTGTACTTGTTGGACACGCCGAGAGTTCGTTACTTGTTGTTGCATTGCAGTTGTTTACCGTTATCGGCATCATTCTTGTTGGTTTTACTTATGTTCCTTTGAAGGAAGCTGCTTGCTACTGACCCTATTCCCTTCTGTTTTATTGATCTCCGCACCCACCCGCTTGTTTACTTTTCCCCTAAATTAACCTAAACACACATTTTGTAATGTTACATACTACTGGACACAGAGGAGAACCGGCAGCAAGGCTAGCGCTGGTGTTGGATTTGGAGAAAGGGGGAGGGAATCGCGTCTTCCTTGATTTCGTAGTTCACGATCTGGGCGATGGAGTTTGAGACGGAGCGCAGTACCACCCGAACGCAGCAGCAACCTCGTCAAAAATTCCGTGGACAGGAGTATGATGACTATGTACCGCGAAGGAAAACCCATGGTCAGCGTTCCGTTGATTTTTACTCCTCAGCCATCCAGTATGTGACAACGCGGCTGCAGCATCGCAACACACCGTACGGTTATCATGTCGACCCGCATCCATACTGTTCTAAGGATATGCTGCCTGCTTTTCGGACCCCCTTTAATCCCAGCACAGCACTCTGCACTCAATGGGTCAGCACTTCATATCACCCCGATAGCCGCGGCGGCCTCTCGCGCCAGGGGCTCTTGAATCTAAAATGGGCGCCGAATGGCCGACGTTTGCTGTGCTCCACTGGACGCGGTGAGTTTTTGCTGTTCAACGGTCATTCTTTTGGTGTGGAGGTCAAAACCGTGGCACATGAGGATCACCGCCCATGTCGAGCTATTACATGGGGAAACAATAGTGATTTGATCATTAGCGGTGATGATGCCGGTATGGTGAAGCTGTGGCTCTCCAACTTTGTTCTGGTGGCGGAGTTCAATTCGCATCACAGGGCTGTTCGGGAGTTGACGTGGGCCCCACTGGAGGGGAAATTCTGTAGCTGCGGGCAAGATGGTTCAGCTCGTGTGTGGGACACCAACGCCGTGGGTACAAACCCTCAACAGGCACGGGAGGAGATGAAGTTAGAGGGGCATGGTGGCGATGTTGTAAGTGTGGACTGGCACCCTTATCACTCACTAATTTTGACTGGAAGCCAGGATCGCGACTGTAGGTTATGGGACCCGCGTACGGCATCTCGTGGCAGCATTGCGGCGCTGCAGGGACACGCTCAGTCTGTTAATTGTGTGCGTTGGAATCCCAGCGGAACCATGTTGCTTTCTGCTTCCAAGGACTGTACTTTAAAACTCTGGGATATTCGAATGGTACAGGAAGTAGCCTCCTACGAAGCCCACTCCAAGTCAGTGGAACGAGTGGAGTGGCACCCACATGTGCCGGACCTTTTTGTAAGTGCAGGTGCGGATGGAAGCATCATGTACTGGATGGTTGACGGCTGTGAGGGGACTGCACGGCAGGACGGCGTGCTCGTGGTGATTCACAACGCGGCATTGGTGGAGAGCGCGCACGACCGATTCCGCGATGTCGCCAACCCGATCAATGCCATTGCATGGAGTCCACTTGGTAACTTGCTCGCTTCTTGTTCTTCAGAGGTGAAGTATTGGCACCGCAACATCCCCGGCGCCATGGAAGAGAAGGAACGTGGTGAAGAGGATGATGTTTTTGAGATGAATAGGCAACAATAACAGTACTGCGTATGAAGGAAGGTAAGTCGTGAAAAGGGTGAAACGACAGTAACACCGAAGGGGAAAAGGCAAAACGGCACAAATGCGGAATATTGTGCACGCTGTTGTGAGGGGGTGACGGATTAATGAAATGCCCCCTCTGTAGCGTCTCATCCCCACTCATTTACTGTTCTTTGCTCCGCCACGTTTTTGAGTACCGGGGTTCGTGCACCTTCCGCTGTTGGTAGTTTGACTTTGCGTGGCTTCAGACGATAGCTCTCTCCACTTCTCCCTCCTTCTCTTTTTGTTATGCTCTCTTTTAGTAAAACGAAAACAACAGCAAGCCCTCCGCATTTGCCGAAGGGTGAAACATATTGTAGTCGAATCGTTTCTCTTCTTTACACCTTTACATCGTCTCGTTAGATTTAACCTCTACACTGCTTGTTGCTCGTTGCCTCCGAGAAAAGCGATGCACGCCAACTGGATTACTTGGGCAGCTAGTACGGTGGTCTACGATGCAGGGGACACCATAAGCTTTGTGTTTGCTTTATCCTCTTTGCTCCCTTCTATTATTGTCATATTCATTGCGGGGCTCGCAAGTTCCTCGACTTCTCATCAAAGAGATGCCGCGCTGCTGCTACTCGTTGGGTTGTGCCAGAACACGGCACTGAACACTTTCCTGAAGGCTTTCATTAAGGGCCCGCGGCCGATAAGTAGCATGTACATAATGGTACCAATGAGCTCGTCGAGTAATTATGGCATGCCGAGCAATCACTCACAGTTTATGTTTTTCTTCATTACATGGCTGTTGCGCAAAGCGAGCGCGAACCATATACCCGTTTCATGGGGCATGTGGCTATTCTTCCTAGTATCAGCTACAGTTGTTGCATGTGGCCGTGTGTACAACTCTTATCATTCCACTGATCAGGTGATTGTAGGAGCTGCTGTTGGCGTGATAAATGCATATGCTTCCACCACGCCTACACTGGAAAGAGTGTTGCGCTGGCTGATGTTTAGATTGTCACCTGTGAGGAACTTCTTCACATCGTGGGTGACGTATGTCCGATTATGAGTGAGGGAAAGTGTTACTTTCCGCAATCGAGCAACATTATTGCTCTCTTTATTTCGTTCTTTATAACTCGCTCATGCTAATTCGTTCCTGTAACCATGTTCAATCTATTAACAAAAGAGGGGAATGCTGGAAAAAGGGGAAGGAAACCTTCACTTAATTCAAAATCTGTTCTTGTTTTACTTTTCTCTATGTGTATTTGTTTTCTAATTTCTTTTTGTGGTATTTGGCCTCAAGTTTCACACATTTGCCCTGCCTAGTCCTCTGCCTCCCCCCTCATATTTCCTTTTTCCCTTTTCTCTAGGCAAATTCAAGAAAACCAAACCGTGCTTACGCTTCTTCCTGCATCCTGACATTAGTTTTCTCTCTTTTCCTTTCTTTTGTTTTGGCGTTGGGCGAAGGGAGAGGACGTGGACAACATTATCAGGCCCAACATACTTTTCCTTAGAGTCTACACCCTTAAAAATTAGCGGTTACCGTACACTAAAGGGGTAAATTTCAAGGAAAAGAGGGGCAAAACAAGTTAAGCTAGAATAGCATCTGCTATGAATACGATACGTTACCTAGTGTCGGGAAAAGGTATTTTTAACAGTATTTGCGACCTTATTATACGCCCACAGCGAGCAGTATATGATCCTCGAACAGATTTGGGTCCAACGATTTTCCGCCTTGACGCCGATGATCCTCAGCGGTACAAACGCACGGACCTAACGATAGAGAACATGCGGGGGCTAACCTTGCAATGTTCATGGTTTCGTACCTTAAGTAATGAAAAACAACCGTGTATTGTCTATATTCATGGCAACTGTGGTTCACGTTACGACGCATTAGAGGCACTCTTTCTGCTTAAGGAAGGGTACAGTTTGTTTTGCTTTGATGCAGCGGGTAGTGGATTATCGGATGGGGAATACATATCACTTGGTTTCTATGAGCGACAGGATCTCGCCGCGGTTGTGGACTACCTTGAGGATCAGGAGGAAGTGGATGGCATTGGGCTCTGGGGCCGTAGTATGGGAGCCGTCACCTCCATCATGTATGCATCAAAAGATAACTCCATCAAATGTATCGTTTGCGACTCGCCCTTTTCTACGCTGCGGAGTCTTGTAAATGATTTGGTGAAGCAGCACGGCTCCAAGCGATTTCCTAGTTCACTCATAAACAAAATTGTGAATCGCATGCGCAAACGCATCGCCGCGCGTGCGGCTTTTAATATTGATGATTTGGATACGTTAAAGTACGCTTCGGAGTGCACCGTTCCTGCGTTCATATTTCACGGCAGGGAGGATGATTTCGTCTTCCCACGGAATTCAATTGATGTGAGTAACTACTTTATGGGTCCATGTTTACATCATTTAGTGGATGGAGGACATAATGATGAACGCGGCGAAGATGTGAGAAACACTATTAAAGGTTTCTTCTCGCTCTACCTCGTTCTCAAGCGGGAAAATGGACGCCCGGTAGCACACTTAATGCAAGATGCAACGAATCGTGTGCCCAGGGAATATATTCCACGAGTGGATTCAGGCGATGTTTCGTCATCACCTGAGAGAGACGGTGATGATAATGATAATAATAGTGGTGTTGGCGGTAGTGGTGATGTCAGTGTTGATGATGGGGGAAATTCTTCAACCAGCGATGAGGTGCACGGTCTCGAGGGATCAGGGGATGAGGAGGAACCAATAGATGAAGCTCCCAGCCGTCCGCTATCTGCATCCCTAGCACCTGTCAGGGTTACAAAACCATGGTTTTATGATCCAAATGATTTGCTGTTAGAGAGAAAAGATTGATAAATAAGTTTGAAGTAGCGTATGTTTGGACTTTGGTGTCCTCCTTTCCCCCTCCCCCATTATTTTGCTCTTGTGCTTCGCTAACTGAATGCAAGAAACCGCCGTGCTTATTTACCTCTTCGCCCCCCCCCCGCTAGTTCCGTATCTTCTTGGGGGAGAAAAGGTTGTCCGCGTATATCTGCACGTGTAGGTGGTTTCGTGCCTCAACGCCTTGTTTCACTTTTTTTTTTCCTCCGTTCCCAATCGGACCGAGTGATTTGAGGTGAAAGCTCCTCTCATAAATGGTGTTTGTCGTAGTCGTTGTTTTGCACCGTTTGACCCGCCATATGTTTGAATAGCGGTTCGATAGTTTCGTCATCCTCATGCTTGGGGCTATAGCAACAACTTCGATGCAAGTCAGCGAACAAAAAGAGCACGTATACATGCATATATACCTGTATATATATATTTATATTTATATGAGTGAACTCATACCTTTGAAAGGGTACGCAGAAAAGCATTTAAAAAAAAAATAGAAGAAAAAAAAGGTATCTAACGCTCGTTGGTGATTGCTCCTCACAGTTTCCCACCGCTTGACCGCACATGTACACATGTTCAAGACTCCATATGTGGAGTATTAGGTTTAAACCACATGTGAATGTGTGCAATGCAAGCAAGTGAGGAGAGATTGAAGGATAAATATCAGTGTTATTATCTTAAACCGGTGAGGCAGAAGATAGTTTGAGAGTGAATATGTGCTCTTGTTCTTTTGTTTTTGTGTCAGTTACCGGTT
>NW_027124671.1:38766-38925 GCF_001457755.1 Trypanosoma equiperdum | reverse complement strand
TTTTTTTTTTTGCCCTTTCATCCTACTCCTTTGGTCTCCCACTGCATATATTGATATATGCATTTCTAAATCTAGTCGCCGCAACGTAGCCACATTCGGGTATGTGCACACGGCAGAGTGCGGGGTTTTGAAAGGAGGGTTTGAAATAAACTCATTTTT
>NW_027124671.1:38521-38755 GCF_001457755.1 Trypanosoma equiperdum | reverse complement strand
TTTTTTTTCTTATTTTTCTCCTCCTCTTAATTTGGTTCTCTGTTCGTAATCCTAACGTTCATCTCCCTAACTCCAACCCTACCCCCAAAGTGCACGTGCGTATCTGCCTGTCTATGAGTGTGTCTGCTTAAAGGGGTGCACTTCCTGTCATTTGTGTTGTTGTTGTTGTTGTTTTTTTTCGCGCTTTCTTTGTGTATATATATATTTTGTATTTATGCATGATTTCACTTGTCT
>NW_027124671.1:38288-38462 GCF_001457755.1 Trypanosoma equiperdum | reverse complement strand
TGTGTGTGTGTGTGTGTGTAGATTTCATCTTCCCTTTAGTCCATCACATGAATTTATGGGAAATTTGCTTCAATGCGGTAATAAGTGTGTCTGAGGTAATGTGTGCTTGAGTGGAAAGCGCATGTAATGAAGGAAAATATGAAAGCAAATACGATGAGAATAGTGTGCGGAAGA
>NW_027124671.1:37881-38275 GCF_001457755.1 Trypanosoma equiperdum | reverse complement strand
AAAAAAAAAAAAAAGTATGACGCATGCTTGCACGTATGTGTGTGAGGGAGTTTGATATACCGCTGTTGTTAGAAAATACCTTTATATATATTTATATATTTACCCCGTTTGGTTGTGAGATTTGTGTTTTCTGTACACTTTACTGTTGCCGTTGGTATATGACTTCGTGTTGGATTGAGCGGGCTACCAAAAGGAGGTTGATTCATAGCTGCACGTACTTAAACTAATTGCATGGCACAGTTGAAGGGGTGCTGGTTGGAAAACGAGGAGAACGCTGTGGTTCTCGCGCTTCAGTGTGCGTTTTCACATATGCTAGTTGTTTGTTTGTTTGTTTGTTTGTTGCATTTGCTGCGTATCACCTCTTTCTTCTTTTTTTTCTCTCTTCTTTTCCTCC
>NW_027124671.1:36148-37871 GCF_001457755.1 Trypanosoma equiperdum | reverse complement strand
TTTTTTTTTTCTTGTAATCAATGAAGCTCCCATCAACGCCACCACGGTGTTCGTTCTAATAGGAATTTGTGCTCCTTTGCTTTGTCTGTTTCGATTTCGGTCGTTGTACTTCTTTGCGCAGTCAAAGATGGGGGTTATGTTACCGAAACCGGTCTTAAGTAAAGTCGTTGATAGGGCGGGAAACTACAACATTGGAGTTGCATCCGCTTGCGTCAACGGCTATCGTGTGAGCATGGAAGACGCCCATGTAATGTTGGTAGAGAGCGAAATGAGTCTTCTTGGAATATTTGATGGTCACAATGGTAGTGGCTGCAGTAAATATATTGCCGACCACCTTCCCCAAAAGGTGAAGGCATTAAATGGTAAACACACGCAGGAGGAGTTGGAAAAGGTGTGTGTTTCTCTTGATCGCGACTTCATTCTGAATCAGGGTGATGCTAGTGGGAGCACAGGGACCTTTTGCATTGTTACACGTGATTACAATGTGACCATTTGCAACGTAGGTGATTCCCGCACCATTATTGCGCGTGGAGGTCGCCTCGTATTCGTCACGGAAGATCATAAACCAACAGCAGGTGAAGAGCGTCAGCGCATTGAGGCATGTGGAGGTTGTGTAGTGAGTGGACGTGTTGATGGCGATCTCGCAGTGTCTCGCTCCTTCGGTGATGCATCCTTCAAGCGCCGAGATGCGCTGGATGACTACAAGTCACATAAAGTTGTTGCTGTTCCTGACGTTACAACCCACGCATGCCGGCAAGGTGATATTATCATACTCGCCTGTGACGGTGTATTTGAGGGGAATTTCTCAAATGAAGAGGTTGCTGCTTTTGTTAATGAACAAGCTTCCAAATCCCCTGACCTTGCCGTCGCGGCAGCTCGTGTATGTGATGAGGCCATACGACGTGGAAGCAAAGATAACGTTTCGTGCCTCATCGCACGGTTGTCGGATGGCGCTTCCGCCGCCCGCCTTTATGGAGCGCATTCATTCCTTCCTGGTCCCCCATATCCTCGCATGCATGATCTTTCTCGCACAGCTTATGTGGCAATGGCACAAATGGCACAAGTAACTCACGCAGATGCTCTCGCCGCCCGTTACGCACTGTTGACGGCTCACGAGAATAAAACTCTTTCGACAAAGTCACCATTGGAGCAAACTGCCTTTGAGATGAGTGATGAGACGGATATTGAAGCGGAAAAGAATTTTTTCGGTTGGGGTCCGGCCCCGGGCAATGAAGCCGCCTTTTTCAGGTCGCTAGCAGAGCAAAGCAACAAATAAAATAGTTGCGCTGTATTCTCCTCCTTTGTCTCTTTACCTTTCTTTCTTTCTTTCTTTCCCTCTCTCCCCATACGTCTGCCATGTCCCATTTAATACCTTCCTTTTTGTTTCTTTCGTGTGCTTGCTTATTTGTGTCTTTGCGTTGTTGTTGTTGTTGTTGTTGTTATTTTTCCGCTTGTTCCATTTTCCATTTCCATTTTCCCCTCTTCCATTTTCCCTTCTTCTTCCTTCTGTGGGGGTGGAGTGGAGATGAGTTTGTATCATCTCTTCTTTTATGTTCCTTGTTACTTTTGTTTGTTTGTTTGTTTCCCGTAATTGCTACTTTTGTTTTTTTTGCTTGTAGCAGTGGCTTCTCCTTAGAATTTTTTTCTTGCTTTTTTTTTTGAAAAAAAAAATACCATTTCAATATTTTATGCTTTCTTTGTGACCATAATTATCCATACCCAT
>NW_027124671.1:35923-36134 GCF_001457755.1 Trypanosoma equiperdum | reverse complement strand
TTTTTTTCTTTCTTCTTGTGTTATTTGTTTATTATTTACTTTTCGTGTGTGTACCAAACTAAATTATTCCATAATGATGAATATGTGTTCCTCGCTGATTGGTCCTCGTTCCGCCGAACTCATTTTTTCATTTTTTTTCTCCTTTTTTTTTTCACTTCCTTTTTTTTTAACATGAGTCACGGCGGCGATGCTGATCGTTTTCTTTTATATT
>NW_027124671.1:35081-35913 GCF_001457755.1 Trypanosoma equiperdum | reverse complement strand
AAAAAAAAAGAGGAGAGAGAAATATGAAATATAAATGACAAGATGAGGAAAGAATAAAATTGAAACAAACAAAATGAAAAAAAGGAATGGAGGCGAGAAGACATGAGATTTAAAAAAAAAACGAAAGAAAAAAGGAAAAAAGGAAAAGGGAATTAACGCTTTTATCTTTAAGAAAAGTATAAAACATCACTATTCAACGGGAGAGGAAAAAATATTTGGAGGAAAGTAAGAGGAGCGTATGATATCTTTTCTTTTGATTTTTTATTTTTCATGTTTCTCATGGTTCATTCTTTTTTTGTTTGATTTGTTTTATTTCATATATATATTTATAAATAAATAAAAATAAATAAATAAATATATATATATATATATTCATCGGAGGTGTGCTTTTTTTTTCTTTTTTTGTTGTTGTTGGGACGGGGAGGAAAAGTGACGTATTTTGTATGAGATGGAAAGGAAGAATAATTTAAAAATAATAATAATAAAAAGGAGAAAAAAAAAGGAGGGAAAAGAAAGAGAAATGGAATGGAATGGAATGGAGTGTGGATTCGAATAAAATGGGAACCAACAAAACCAACAAAAGAAAGGGAGAGAAAATAAACAAGTGGGTGAAGTGAGCAAATGAATGAAAGTCAAGAGATAAATGTAATATATCTAATAATAAAGCGGGAGGGAAAAAAATGCTAAGGCAAAAGAAAAGGAAGAAGTTAATGACCGAAAAAAAAAAGAGAAAAAAATTAAAAAAAGGAGAGAGAGAGAGAGGAGGGCACTAAAACAAAACAAATAAATTATAAGCAAAGCAAAGAAAAGAAAAGAAAGAAAAGAAAGAGTG
>NW_027124671.1:34528-35071 GCF_001457755.1 Trypanosoma equiperdum | reverse complement strand
AGTTAATGACCGAAAAAAAAAAGAGAAAAAAAAATTTAAAAAAGGGGGAGAGAGAGAGAGAGAGAGGAGGGCGCTAAAAGAAAACAAATAAATTATAAGCAAAGCAAAGCAAAGAAAAGAAAGAGTGAAAGGTAAAAGGTAAAAGAGTAAAAGAGCAAATAGATGTAGTAAGTAAGTGATAGCAATGTCAAATACTACTTACAAGCAAGAAAATAAATAAGTAAATGAATAAATAATATTGATAACAGTAATGCATAAACAGAGATCAAGTGGACAAGAAATAAAGCAGAAGGGGAGGGGGTGAAAAAATATATATATATTTATTACAAAAGACAAAATTAAAGAAAAGTTCAAACATTCATATTATTTTTATTTGTATTTATGTATTGTATAGAGTAATTTATTTGGGAAATTAAAAGAGGAAAAAGGACAATCATCTGTATTTGTGTGATTGTGTGTGTTTGAGGGATGCTGAGAGTATGGAAAAATAATTAAACCGCAACTTAAGCAGATGGCAGCAAGCGGCAACCTCAGCATCGCACG
>NW_027124671.1:33037-34518 GCF_001457755.1 Trypanosoma equiperdum | reverse complement strand
AAAAAAAAATCGCAAATAAAAAAGAAAAAAAAAGAGAAACAAGACATTGTACCACCCGTGAATAAGGAAGAGAGTAACATGTTCAAGGCTCACACATTTGTTGTTTGTCCCCTTCTTCCTTTTTGTTTTGTTTTCTTTCTGGTTTATGTTTCTTTACCGTTATGATCATCCCTGTTGTTGTTGTTGTCAGTGTTGTTACTATTTCTGTTGGTGTTGATGATTTGTAGGTACAATTGTGCGTCTGTTTGTTTGTGTGTTTTTGTGTGTTTTTGTTTTTTGTGTTTTATTTTGCAATTTAAATGCTTTGTTTTGTTTAGCAATGCGTAGAGGCAAATGGACAAGTGCACATGTTTTGCTCACGCGTAAACGCGCGGTGGAGCGGAAGGGGAGGGGAGAGAGAGAGAGAAAGAGATCAAGCGGCAACAAACTTCTTTTTTATTTTATTTTTATTTATTTATGTTTCATGTGTTTTCTTTTCTTCACAAGAAGCGGAAACAGCAACTAAAAAAAATAAAATAAAATAAAATATAGAAGCATATGAGAACAGTGGTGGCAGTAGTTAAAAGAGGGGAGAAAGTTGGAGAATGGGTTGGGGTTTATATAAATTCGTGTATATATAAATATATCTATATATTTATATATTGGTATTTTCATGTAATTATATGTGTGTTTGTATATGTTGTGTGTGTGAAGTGCGGGATGAGATGCAGCGAAGAGAAGTCATGAGATGGGGAGAAGAAGGGAGAGGGTTCTATTTAAACTTGAAAAATAGAAAGAATATCATTTATTTATTTATTTATATTTTTACTTATATATGAAGAAATATGTATTTATTTAGTTTTATAAGCCTCTTTCATTTTATTTCACTTTTTATTCTTATTTTTCTCTCTTCCTCTTTGAATTTAATCACTTTTGGTGCAAATCCATCGGCAGAGACTTTTCCATTACGTAACGGTAGTGAGTAAATAAGAAGTGAAAGAAAGTGAAAAATATAAATGGGGCATGTGATGGTTCAATTTGGTAAAAGATAGAAAGAGAGGATGGGGAGAAAACAAAAAGAATAGTTGTGTCACGTCCAGTAATAAAAAAACTAATAATAATAATAATGACGATAATTTTTTTTTAAAAAAGAGGAAGAGAGAGAGAGAGAAAGGGATGTAAGCTTGCAAACGTAAACTGAACTAAGTGGAGACATCGCTATACCAATGTCAAATCATGTGCATCGCTGAAGATCCAGTTATTTTTGCCGTCTGATTTTCTCTTCTTTGTTTTAATTTTTTTTTGTGTGTGTGTGTGTTTACAAAACTCGCACCTCTCCGTCCCTTTACTCGCTCGCTTGCTCTTTCCCATAACTTCCAATATTGTTACTATTACTTATTATTATTAGGGCAACAGCAATTACTTTGCGTTTCGTGTGTACGCTTTTCTTTTTTTTTTTACTATAGTTGCTGCTTCCACAACAATCTTTACTAATATACAAT
>NW_027124671.1:32143-32995 GCF_001457755.1 Trypanosoma equiperdum | reverse complement strand
ATTATTATTGTTGTTATTGTTATTGTTATTGCCTTTGCTACTCTGTCTCTATTCGTGTCTCAGGTTTCGCTTCCTGTTGTTGTTTTTTTTTTTCGTTTTGTTATTGTCACAGTTGCTACTATTTTTGTTTTGTTTTGTTTGACTCCGCCTAAAATAACGGATGGTGTGAGTTGTATATGTGTACGTACCAACATTTTTGTATATGTTTGCGTGCGTATGTATTTTGTTTTTTTGTTTTTTTGTTTATATATATATATATACGGATGCTTGTGTGCTAAGGGAAGCAGGGAAGGAAAGTAAACAAAAAATAAAAAGTAAAAACAAGTAAAAATTAAAAAAAATTATTACTTTTGTTATTGCTAATTATATAACGGGGGAAAAAACAAGAAGAAAAAAAAAGAAAGAAGAAAAGGATAAACGAAAACAAAACATAAATTCCATGCAAGAGGGAAAGTGTGTAGATTTGGCGGTAAAGGAGAGTGAAGTAAATGGGTAAATGGTGGCGGCGGGACTGAGGTTTTTAAAAGTTGACTGCTTCGACTCTCTTTTTTTTTTTTCTGTTTCTCAAATAATAGTTTGTTGCTTTTTTTTCCTCCTTTTTTTTTCTTCCTCTCGTTCCACTCCGCCTTGTCTCTTTCCCTTCTTTTCTTTTTTTTCTTTTTTTTATTTTCACCCCTTCCTTATTTTTCTTTCCTTCTTCTCTGTCTCATTATTGAAATTGACACCAAATTCCATGCGGGTGCGTATAACTGTTAAATACAAAATCCCTGCTGTTTCTTCTTTAGGCCGCATTTTTCCCCTCCCCTCCTTCCACCAACACACAACACAGATACACACAAATAAATAAATATT
>NW_027124671.1:30957-32119 GCF_001457755.1 Trypanosoma equiperdum | reverse complement strand
TATATATATATATATATATATATATGCGCATATGCATACTCGTATTTACATCTATAAATATGATATAAATAATTATCTACACACACGTACATATATATATATATATATATATGCTATGTGTTTGCTCTATTTACTTAATTATATTTATTTATTTTTTTTTGATGTTGTTTTTTTTTCTAAAAATTCTTTCGCTACGAGGATAATATATTCTGTTCTCTTCTCTTTCCTCTATCTTTTTCTTGCTTTCTTTCACCCATAGCATTTAATATAGACACCGAACAGACACACAGAATATTTATATATATATATATATTATACATTTAATTATTTAGTATGTTTAGACATTTACATTCTTATGAGTCAATGAAGCGAGGCAAAAAGAGAAGCGGTACCAAATAATTCCATTTGAAGAATTTTTTTAATTTTTTTAAAAAGTATCGACATAAACACGTGGCAGTATTAAAAAGGATTTGAAACAGTTTCGATATGAGCATTTAATGTAGGAATAGGGGGGGGGACAAAGAAAAAAAAACAAAGAAGAAGAGTAAAGGTTCATTTATTTTAAAATATGAAGGTATGTAAAAAAGAAGAAGGAAAAGGACTGGAGGAAGACGGGGAAGTGCTAACGAAACATTTTGATGATGTTGAATTTGATATTGTTTTGTTGTGACTGTAGTCGTCAAGGATAAATGAATGAATGATGTGTCGAAAGGAATTTAAAATGATTCGTTTCTGCTGTTGTATATGCATTTTGTTTTGTTTTGTTTTGTTTTTTTTAAAAAAAGCTGGAGAGCAGTAACATAATTATGAATGCTTACACATATGCATATGTACGTACGTTTAGGTAAATAAACATCTACGCATGAGGGTTTTTGTTGTATTTCTTGTTTGTACTCTCAATGCTATTAACACTTATGTGTCTTTCACATCTCCATTTACAGGCTTTTAATTAAATAATAATAAAAAAAATAAAAGATCCCATTTTCCTCCCTCTTCCAAAAAAATAAAAATAAATAAAATAAAAAAATAAAATCATATGCAGACACTTGTGTTTCAGTGACATGTGTGACAAAAGCGTATGAAACATGTTAAGATGCCTGATATATTTGATTAATTTTAAAAGGGTGGGTTTTAGTTTGCTTTCATGTTTATTTCTCCATTC
>NW_027124671.1:28507-30911 GCF_001457755.1 Trypanosoma equiperdum | reverse complement strand
TATATATATATATATATATATGATCAAAAAGATTGATAAAATGTGCTGAATGTTTCCTTCACTCCATTTTGTTGTTTTTGTTGTTGTTCCTTTTATTATTTTTTTCTTTTGAAAATTTCTTTGGTGAATACATTTAGGTAAGGGAAAG
The DNA here is from genome assembly GCF_001457755.1 of Trypanosoma equiperdum. Taxonomy (NCBI): domain Eukaryota; phylum Euglenozoa; class Kinetoplastea; order Trypanosomatida; family Trypanosomatidae; genus Trypanosoma; species Trypanosoma equiperdum. The sequence continues at coordinate 30,763 of NW_027124671.1, read as the reverse complement.
GGGAGGAAAAAAAATTAATTAAAGAAAACATATCGAATAGGGAGGTACAATTAATAAACGAAAACATAATCATCCGCACATCTCCGCAAACAGAAGGTGAGCGATTTAGCGAGTGATAAACAAGAAGATATCAGGAACGTCAGCGGCAGGTTCAAAAAAAAAAAGGAAAAGGGTCAGTGTTTTTTTTTTTCTTGCAATTTCTTTTGTTTCCCGCATCCCTTTTTTCCTTTTTTTTTTTGGCTTAGCCGCGTGATTAAAAAAAAAAAAGGCAGCCCCAAAGAGGTGGAATTGAGCGTTAAGGAGGCTTCAGTAGTACTGTCAGCACTCGTTTTTATTTGGCTCACAGTAGCGAGTTGGAATTTATTGCTGCACACATAATTACACAAATATATATATTTTTATTTATTTATTTCTGTGTGTATCTGTGTGTTGTGTGTGTGTTCGTGTGTGTGTGTGTGTGTAACGTTGTTAAAATAAATAATCCATTAGGTTGAGGGAATGTTGACGCATGTGTCCAGTCCCGATGCAGACGGTCGAGTGACGTACACTTTTAATACCCAGTGGAAGGTGGAGGTACCACGGCGTTATGAAGTGAATAATGTCGTTGGCCGCGGTGCATATGGAATTGTATGTAGTGCCATTGACACGGAAACGGGCGATAAGGTTGCTATTAAGAAAATTGGCAACGTGTTTGCGGATGTTGTGGATGGGAAACGTACGCTGCGTGAGGTGAAGCTTTTGAGATTCCTGAAACATCCGAATATCATTTCAATGAGGGATGTCTTTCGCCCAGTGAGTGATGACTTTTCTGATGTTTATGTGGTAACAGAGCTCATGTCATCGGATTTGCAAACGGTGGTTAAATCCCCTAACGTACAATTGATGAGTATTCATTGTCAATATTTGACGTATCAGCTGTTGTGTGCGCTACAGTACATGCACAGCGCGGACATTATTCACCGTGATTTGAAACCAGCGAATATATTGACAGACTCGGATTGTGTTGTGAAGGTGTGCGACTTCGGGCTGGCGCGAGGTGTCGGTGTAAATGTGACATCGTACGTCGTTACGCGGTGGTACCGGCCGCCTGAACTGCTTTTGGTTGGTGATGACTGTGATGGAGCGGTAGACATGTGGGGCGTAGCATGTCTTGTAGCGGAAATTGTATTGCGGTGTCCTCTTTTTCCAGGTCGGGATTACATCCACCAACTAAACCTTTTAGTGGATGCGTTGGGTTTGCCACAAGTTGAGCAGGACTTGCAGCACATACGCTCACCTGAAGCGTTGGCTTATTTGCGTTCATTACCCGAGAGGAAACCATTAGGACTGGAGGGCGTTCATCCAACACTGAAACAGGCGTACTTAACTGCATTTAGTTACGGAACGGAGGATGATTATGAAATGGAAGGTACAACAACTCATGGTAATGCGAAGGATGGCGGCAGTGCTGCTTCCGAAGCGGATATTGCCGCGGCTGCTGAAAAGGAGTATGTGTTATTTAAAGATTTTCTCCTCAAGTTGTTGTTGTACAACCCAAAGGAACGCATGACGGCGGCGGAGGCTGTGACGCACCCTTGGTTGCGAGATATACGGAAGAAATGTGAGGATGAGAGTTTAGAGATACAACCAAGCAATCGATTTCACTGGAATTTCGATAGTGCTGAGTTCACTGAACCTGTGCTTCGGGCAGTGATGAAAGCAGAGATTGCAGATTTCAGTGCTTCGAGACGGTAATGCTGCGGTAAATGCATGTACATGTGTTCATACGCATATCTATACATGTATGTACGTTTGTGTGTGTGTTGTTGTTGTTGTTATGTTGTTTTGCCTTGTACTGTTGACGCTGTTGATGATGGTGGTAGTGCTGGTGTTTTGCTACATGTATTTTTGTCTAACGTGATTTTCATTTTTTTTTCTTCTGTTATCAAATCGTTATTTTAGATGGAGAACTTATTACGCGTCGCTTGTTTTACCTTTCCTTTCTTCTTACTCCTGTCCATACACATTTTGAGTGCCAAACTGTCGTGAAGTAATGCAGTTGCAAAGGTGCCTTTTTTTTCTTTTTTTATTTTTCTTGTGAAAATTTTTATAGATGCTTGCGTAGGTTTTTAAAAATATCATCACACATGCAAAATACTTATGTGGTTCACTTTTTCACTTGTGTACGGCAACCTTTTCTTTTCCTCACCTTTATGAATAACATTAAGAGGTTGTTCTAAAAGCTTGTGTTCACGTGTTTTTGTTTTTGTCGTATTA
>NW_027124671.1:24737-28497 GCF_001457755.1 Trypanosoma equiperdum | reverse complement strand
GTGTTTGTGTGTGTGTGTGTGTGTGTGTGTGTACACTGCCATTTGCAAAGTCCATTTTGTTGCTTGCAACAGGGCCACATTGTCGTCGTCTTAACGTCGTGAAGTTTTCAACCCCATCATTTTCTATACTGATAGCAGGCAAGGACGAAATTCCCTCAATAGAATCGACAGAACAAAGAAAGGTGTGTGTGTGTGTGTGTGTGTTTGTGTGCGCGCATTTATTGACAGAGGCTAATCCGACAGATTATCTATTTTTCCCGTCATTATTATTATTATTACTATTATTGTCATTATTTTCGGAGCTATCCGTGATGCTCAGTTCCTTGGATCACACGGCTACAGATGCCCTTCACAACTTCCAGGTTGCCCTGCGGCGCTCGCAGGAGGCTCTGCAACAGGAGGAGGCTCGTTTCAACCAACTCACACAAGCGATTCATCAACAACAGGAAGTTAACAGTACACATCGTGAGTTTATTCGTGGGCAGCAGCAGCCGCGTCTCGACGCTCTCCATCGCGAAATCACTCGCCTTCGGTCGCTGCTCGATCAACAGCGGGAAGAGGCGGGATCTCAGCAGAGTCACCTTGAGGCAGTGCGGCGGCCGCGGCGTGAAGGTGAAGCGAGGGACCGGGAACTACGTCGCAAAATTGAGGGACAGCGACGTGAATATTCACGACGTGCTGCGGCTGTGCAGGCTGCGTTATTGCAGTGGTGGAATCCGCAGAACAGTTTGGAGAATTTGTCTGCCGTTGCTGAGCAGCGAGTGTTGGAAGCTGAGGCGCTCCGGTGCCAAGTTGCGGGGTTGCAGACGAGGTTGCAGGACCTCACCGCAACGGTGGTGGGGGAGGCGAATCAAAACCGCAACGGTGCCGGAACTGACAGCGTAGAAAAGGAGAGTAACACTGACAATGTTGCAGGTAAGGGAGGCGAGGCATCTGCCGAAGACCAATGCGGTGGTGAAGGTTGTGTAGAGTCGCTTCGGCTGCGACTTCGGCAGCAGCAAGATCAACGTGAGGCTTTTGTGCAGAGCTCATCGGAGAACATATCTTTCCGCCGCAGAGAGTTACAGTCTCTTAAGGCGGACTTGCAGAAACTTTGTGCGGCGGTGGAAACTGCAGACGCCGCCCGACAGGAGGTGCAGCAGAAACTCCGTGGGGCATTGAATCAACAGAGTAACACCCGCGTGGTGTGCTGCCGGTGTGGACTAGATGTTGTTGGTTCGTTTGTTGCTTGACAGCCCAGCATTTACCGCTGTTGCTGTTGTTCTGGGAGGTATGCTCACGATCCCACAGATGATCAAACCTGTCGTAACAGCTCGTTAACAATCGCAAAGGTTGCTCACGGTGACCCGTATATATGCCTTGTTTATCCGTTTGTGTAATACCCTTGTTATTTTCAATCCTTTTTAAGGGCCACTTCCTTTTTTTTCGTTCATTTTTGAGTATGTGCTAAAGCATGCGTGTACAGTTTCTCCCTAATTCCTGGATCTAAACATTTTGTTTTCATTTGTTATTTTTACCGTTATTTTTGCTATTGTTTTACCTTACTATGCCTATGCACCCCATGCTCGGGTGCTCTTCCCTTTTGGTTAACATGCCGCTTAGTGCACGTATATGCGAGCGCGGACGCATACTCTATATTTTCTTTCATTGTTCGTTTTCTCTGTTTTTGTTTTGTTTTTACCCTACTCCCTTAAGTCTCTGCATTCTGTGGGCCTTTCCCACGCAATTCCTTCCTTTCCCTTCATATCTATTTCCATCTTCCATCTTCAATTTTCATTTTCATTTTTCTGTAACACAGTGTAAAGTATATATATATATATACATATATATATACATACATTTTCAGAGTGCATTCACTTGTTACATTGCGTGTTTATTAAGAGAAAAAAAAATTAAACCAAGAAGGGACAAAGAGTAAGGGAAAGAAGAAGTGCGTTCAGGACGTGAGTGAATACTTGGAACTTTAGAAGCAACTGCGACCCACCTTTGTGGTTCAGCGTCCGTTAGGGATTATTTCCACTCAGTAACCTATAGGAACACAAGGAGAAGAAGCAGAGGATTCGGTACACGGCTGTCAGACTACATCAGTGAAGCGGGAAGAAGTGTGTGTGTGTGAGGAAAAAAACAAAGCAACTTGTTTACTTCATTTTTCCTCTTTTTTGCAACTTATATTGAGCGACAGGGGATACTACCAGGCCAGCCATTATGCTTTTTCACACGACACCATGCAGTGTCAACGGCGTGCCGTTAGTTTCATTTAATGCCGTTGCCCCCTTCAACGCTTCGATGGGCGGCCCTCCTGTGGCGACTCCGCCGGGTCAACGGACATTAACGACATTTTATTCAGATCCCACGGCGTCGTGGCAAGCCGCGGTTCCGCTCGGTAAAATAGCCTCACCGCCGCCGCCCTCGCGCGGATCCGCAGCTTCGACCCCACCGAGCCTCACCGGCAGCAGCCCCAGCGTCCAACACTCCAGCCCCAACAGTCAACTCGGGTTTCGTGGCCACAGTGGCATAATTATCACCAGCGGTGGTGGTGGTAACGTGCATCAGTTCCATCCCCATCCTCAACAACATCCCACAATGAGTGGGAACAGCAGTATTAACAGTACCAGCAATATGAGCCCATTGCCACCGGGTGCCATGCCAGCGTGTGCTTGGAATCTTTCCATGTCGCCACCGCCGCCCTCTTCACAGCCAATTTATGTTGTTCTGCCACATGGTCCGGCACCAACAGCAGGAGGGCCGATGCCTCCCGGAGCGGCGTTGACAGCAGCGCGAGCCCCGTCATCTTTGCCCACTACTTTGCCATCCCGCCGCGGAAACGGAATGATGTATCAACTTGGGGAGTGGTATGAGGGAGTCGTAAAGCGGTACAACCCGATGCGTGGCTTCGGTTTCCTTACGGCAACACATCATCTGCAGGTCATCCCGCCCGATGTGGATAACAGGGCGGGATCTGTGAGTGATGCTGATGGCCAAAACTCGCAACAAACCGCATCACCACCCCAAGCCACATTACTGAGGACGCCCGTAACGGTCGGTGATGTGTTCGTGCACCAGTCATACATCCGAATGCAGGGGTTCCGTGCGCTCAGCACTGGTGACCGTGTTGCCTTCCGTGTTGGGAAACTTCCTGGTAAGGATGCGAATCAGGCTGTTTCAGTTCAATTACTATCCACGGCTAAGCCGGCAACTGGTGCAACTCCAACAGAGGAGGAGGAAGAGGACGTGCAGGGATCATCATCGACAACAGCCACGACAGTTTTGTCAGGGTTTTCCCTCACGCAGCACTCATCTAAGGATCATGAGGGTGATGCGCAAAATAGTGCCCCTGGCGTTACGGAGCATGATGTTACTGATGAGAGCGTCACACATTCCGACATTACAGTGGAGCGACTTCTTGCACACATTACCAGGCATGCGATTCCCTCTTCTGTCGCATCAACTGCGGAGCCCCTCGACGGCACAGACGCTACGAATGATGACAATATTGGGGGAAATGACAATATGAAATGTTCCCGTGACGGATGGGTTGAAAATGCGCCAACTCAGCGCCGCCACCTTCCATTTTGCCCTCGCCTGGAAGAAGTCGCCGCAGCTCTTGAGGCCACTGATTTTCTTGGGGAAGCCGAACTGACATCACCGCCTGCTCAATGGGGTTTATTGTCGCCAAGTACCGACGCTCGGGGGCTCTTTGGTGGATTTGATGGGAAATGAGTGAGTTTCCTCTTCAACCTCGATCCTTATTTTGTCTGTG
>NW_027124671.1:24295-24726 GCF_001457755.1 Trypanosoma equiperdum | reverse complement strand
TTTGTTTTTTTGTTTTTTTGTTTTTTCCTTCTTTTTTCCTTTTTTTGTTTTTTTTGTTTTTCGTGTCTTTCTTTCTTTCTTTGATTATATATCCTTCTTTCACTCTGTCATTACTTTTTGTTTTTTTTGATTCTTCTTTTTGGCTTCCCTGCGTTGTCGTTAAATCAGGTTTGCGTGTTTGTGTGTTACCTTCATTTCTTTTGCTGTTTTGTTTTGTTTTTTGTTTTTTGTTTTTCACGATTATCACCGTTCCTTTCCCGTAGTTTCGCAGCAGCGTCTCTGCATTGCTCCCACGGGGTGAACATCATTGCGCAGTCACGCTACTGCTTTGTGTATCCAAAGAGAAAAAAAAATCTTTTTTCTTCTTATTTATTTATTGCACCGTGAAGGGCTCCTTATGAGTTTTCCCCACGGCATTGAGTCAGTTTATG
>NW_027124671.1:23518-24285 GCF_001457755.1 Trypanosoma equiperdum | reverse complement strand
AAAAAAAAAAAAAAAAAGAAGAAAAAAAGAAAAGAAAATGAAATGAAAACAAATAAACAAATAAACGAAAAAAAAAGCAACAACAACAACAGCAACGACAGAGGGAAAAGTGCGAACGAAAGAGCGATATGAGAATGGATGAGGAAAAAGAAAAAAGGAGGAAAAGAAAAAGGAGGAAGGAACAAAACACGATGAAAATATGTGTTTTTTTTTTTTGGTTTCCTCTACTTTTCCCCCTTCCTTCCTTTATTTTTTTCTCATTTTTTTTATTTAATTTAAAACAAGAAAAAAAAACAAATGAAATATCAAATGCGTACGAAAAAGAGAAAAAAAAAAGCAAAAGGGAAAAAGGTAAAAGGATGAGGGAAGTGAATAAGAAAGAGGGATGGAAGGAGGAGGAGGAGAAAGGAGCAAAAAAAAAAAGAAAGAAAAGAAAAAGAAAAGGGGAAATAAAATGAGGTGTGAATTTGACATGAATTTTATTTTTTTTTCTCTCTTTCTCTTTTTCTCTCTTCTCTCTCCTCTTTTTTTTTTTCGTACTTTTGTTTCTTTTTCCTGTTTTTTTTTGTTTCTTCATGTTTTATCTTCACGTTATCCATTTTTACCCATTTTATCCACTTATCCTTTTTTTTGTTTTACCCATTTTTACCCATTTGCCTCTTTTTTTTTCTTTCTATTTTGGTTTTGGAGTGTTGTCGCCCGTTGTTTTCTTTTTCTTTTTTTTGTTTTTGTTTTTGTTTGTTTTTGATTTTCCCTCCTTTTCCTTA
>NW_027124671.1:22574-23447 GCF_001457755.1 Trypanosoma equiperdum | reverse complement strand
TTTTTTTTATTTTTATTTGCTTAACTTTTGAGATTTCCAGACCCTTCCCTCTTTTCCTCATTTATAATTATATAATAATTATCTCTCTGTGTGTGTGTGTGTGTTTTTTTCTTTCTTTTTTTTTTGGTGTTTTGCTTGATTTTTGGTTGGGGCTCTTAATTTAAAATGTTTGATTTGATTGAATGAAACCGCGACCGTTCCTGTTCGCGTTTTTGCGTTTTTGCGTGTTTGTGTGAGATAAAAGGAGAGGGGTAACAAAAAAAAAAATAATAATTAAATATAAATATATACATTAAAAAGAAGAGAAAAAGTGAGTGAGTGGAGTGAGTGGAGTGAGTGAAACAAAGCCGCCAAGTGCGCCCGTTTTTTTGTTTTTTTTGTTTTTTTTTGTTTTGTTTCGGTGAGACGGGGGAGGGGGGAAAAAAAAAAAGGAAGAAAGGAAGAGAGACACAAACACACACACAAACACACACATCCAGAAAAAAAAAAACAAAATGAAATGAGATGTATTATTATGGGGGCGGGAGGGGGTGGGGGATGGAGATATATGACCACTAATATAAATGATATTGTAAATATAAATAAATAAACACATATATGTATTTTTATTTATATATATTTATATATATATTTGTATGTATTTATTTATTTATAATATATGCGTGTGTTTGTGTGTGTGTGTGTGTGTCTGTGAATCACAAATGAAAAAATAAGTTAAGTGGATAAGAGAAAAGAGAAAAAAAAAGAGAAAAAAAAGTAAAGCAAAAGGTGACAAAAAAAAAACGGTGAGAAATCAGTTGAGCACCGCCTAACCCTAACCTTTTCTTTTATTTTCATTTTCACTTTTTATTTTCTTCCTCCCTCTCGTGTTGT
>NW_027124671.1:21479-22553 GCF_001457755.1 Trypanosoma equiperdum | reverse complement strand
TTTTTTTTTTTCTTTTTTTGTTTCCTCATCCATGTTGTTGTGTATTTTGTGGTATTATTGAAAAGGCGTCAAATGTAACGGAAAGACATACGCAAGAAAGAAAGGAAACCAAAAAAAAGAAAAGAAGGTGAGGGGAAACAAAAAAAAAAGAAAAGAAGAAAAACAACACCAACAACAACAACAACAAAGAAAAGAAAAGAAAAGAAAAGAAAGGGATGAAATTTCCACCTATCGGTTATATACTCATCCATGGATTTAAGTTAGGTTAAGTTAAGTTGTGTTGTGTTGTGTTGTGCTGTTTTCTTTCCTTTCTTTCTTTCTTTGTTTTAGCCTTTTGATTTGATTTCAATTAGTTGATTTTGCTCCTTTGTTTAAAAAACAAACAAACAAACAAACAAGAATACTCCATTTGTTACTACTATCATTATGATTATTATCATTATGATTATTATCATTATTATTATTGTTACTGTTACTGTTACTGTTACTGTTATTATTATTATTATTGTTATTCTCTTCCTTCTCTTCTTGTTGCTTTTGTATCAATTGTATTGCGTCGTTGCAGCGCTACTGGCGGTCATGTCATTGAAAACGCCACCGCCACCACATACCCCCCTCCCCCCAAACAAAAACAAAAACAAAATTAAATATTTATGAAAAAAAAATTATATATATGTATATGTATATATATATAATTGTATATGAAATATGACACAAAATGATATAAACCAACATCAGCATCAACAAACCAAACCAAAACAAACACTCACAAACGAAAAAAAAATGTTACACACGCGCGCACACGTAAGAGAAGGGGAAAGAAAAGAAAAGAAAAAAAAGGAAGAAAGAAACGAAAGAAGGAATCATTTGAATGATGAGAAAAGTTGGTTTAAAAGATTATAAAATATATATATGTATAATAGCAGTGTGTAATGATGTTTTGTTTTGTTTTGTTTTGTTGATTTTTTTTTTTGGTTTTGAAGAGAAGAGAAGAGGAGGAAGAGAAGAAAAAGAGAGAAGGGGGAAAAAAGAGGGAAAAGGAAGAAAGAGAGAAAAGAAAGAAAGGGAAAAGAA
>NW_027124671.1:21294-21455 GCF_001457755.1 Trypanosoma equiperdum | reverse complement strand
AAAAAAAAAAACGCAACAAATATGACGCTTGCGCAAACGATCGCTTTTTATTACAATTGTTTTTTGTTTTTGTTATCGTTATTGTTATCAGCAGCAGCACCAAATGTTAAATTGAGTGTTTTATGTTATTTTAGTTTCTCTTTTGTTTTGAAATATACAAA
>NW_027124671.1:21130-21239 GCF_001457755.1 Trypanosoma equiperdum | reverse complement strand
TATATATATATATATATATGTTTGTATATTTGAAAATAAAAGAGAAAAGGAAAAAAAAAATAAGGTGCAGACAAAAGGAAGAAAGAAAGAATTAAAAAGAAGGAAAAAA
>NW_027124671.1:20560-21103 GCF_001457755.1 Trypanosoma equiperdum | reverse complement strand
AAAAAAAAAAAAAGAAATACCAGCCCGTCCGAAAGGAAAGGAAAGAAAACAATCAATGCAAAAAAAAACATGTGATATATTTTTACAACTATAATTATTATTGCCATCGTCATCATCATCTAAACTACTTTTATTTTTATTTGCTTTTATGGTTATTGTTACTATTATTATTACCATTATTATTATTATTGTATTGTTATTATGGTGAGGGCAGACAAGAGGAGAGAAATAGCAAACGAGATTTTATTTGATATTACCTCTTTTTTTTCCCTTTTTTTTTCCACTTCTCCCCCTTTTTTCCGTGGTTTCTGTTTCTTCTGTGCCTTTTTTTTAAAAAAAAAGAAAATTCTCTCTCTTTCTCCTTCTCCTTCTTCTCCTCCTTCTCTCTTTTTTTTTGTTTTAACTGCTATTGTTATTGTTATTGTTGTGTTCTGTTGGTTTGTGTCACACGCCTTCTTGCATTTGTGAACTCCGTCTTGACCTGATTCCTTTGCATTCATTACATAAATTATTTTATATAAATCAATAAATATTTAAAAGATA
>NW_027124671.1:19801-20524 GCF_001457755.1 Trypanosoma equiperdum | reverse complement strand
TATATATATATATTTATTTATTTATTTATATCAAAATATCAAAAAATATATCATACATACGCAAATAACACTATCACCGAAATGTAATATTTAATAAAAGAAGAGAAAGCAACAACAACAACAAAAAAAAGAAATGAAAGGAAAAGGGAATACCGTTTTAGGTATTAAAAGATGGGAGGGAACACAAGCATGTATACACACAATAAAAGAGAAAAAAAAGATATGTAAAACAAACAAACAAACAAATAAAACACAACCACAGAGAGGGTACGCAGCCACGCATTTATGGAAACATACCTGCATATATTTATATACACTTATATATATATATATATATATTTTCATTTATCCTTATACACTTGTATCCATTTATTTTGTGTATGTTGGTATAAGTGCGTGGCTTTCTTTTTTCTCCCCTCATACTGCTACTCTAATTACCTTCTTTTTTTTTTACCTTTACCTTTATTTTTATCTTGTGTCTTCCTTTTTTTTTCTTTTGTTTTGCTTTATGTCCCATAACTCATTATGTGAGTGTGCTTTTATGCGTGTAACTTTTTTTTCTTGTTTTTTTTGGTTTTTTTGTTTGAGTTTCGTGCTTGTAAATTTGAAGTGTTGCGTAAAATCAAATCGCGGAAGAAAAAAAGAACGAAGAGGAGGAAAAGTTAAAAAAAAAAAAGAAAAATACACACATAAATACACAAATACACAAATACACGGGCTAAA
>NW_027124671.1:19418-19787 GCF_001457755.1 Trypanosoma equiperdum | reverse complement strand
GGGGGGGGGGGAAAAAAAAAAAGGGAAATATGATCTGTGGATAATTTTGTTTAAAAAGTGACTGAAATAACACAGACTTTTCAACTGCCAAAAAAGAAAAAAAGAGAAGAGAATAAAGAAAAAAATAAAAGGATTTCATGTGATGCTACGCGAAACGAAAATTAAACGAATGAATGAAAACAGAGAAGATTTACAACAAAAAAAAAGAAAAACAGACAAAAGGAGGCGTAAATCCTCCATCACACATCCGAAATAAGCGCTCATTTCCTCTTGTTTATTTGTTTATTTGTTTATTTATTTATTTTTTTTTCCTCTTTCTTTTTTTTTCTTTTGCTCCTCATCTTTTCGGCCGTGTGTCATACCGCAGCC
>NW_027124671.1:18445-19396 GCF_001457755.1 Trypanosoma equiperdum | reverse complement strand
ATTATTATTATTATTATTATTATTGCTGTAATAATGTGAAAAGAAACGGGGTGGAGTTGAGTGATGTTTTTGTTTTTTTTTTTATTATTTTGCCTCTTTTTTTCCTCCCTTCTTTATTGTTTTTACTTGCTTTTTTGTTTTTGCTTTCTTATTCCAGGAAATAACATATTTATTTGTGTTTATATTTAATTACACTCTTTTGTTTTTTGCTTTAAAGGAAAAGTAATAATTTTTTTTTTTTAAAAAGGAAAAACCAAATTAACCAGTTAAATCAATAAATTAATTACAATGGTGAAAAATGTTAAGGATAGTGAATAACATTTTTTTTGTTTTTGTAAAAAGAAAAGAGAGAAGTGATGATGTGCCGCTGCAGTGTTTTTTTTTCTTCTTAATTTAAAGCGGCACGTTAAATTTTGCTAATAAAAATGAAAAAAAGAAAATGAGAAATAATAAAAACAAAAAATAATAATAATAATAATAAATGTTAGGTGGACGCTGTTTAGTAAACGGTTGAAATGTGGAGCCATTACGGAGTTGTGACAAAAATGTCGTTTTTTTTTGCTTTTGTTTATGAAGAGATTGGATTGACGAAACAATTTAACTTTTACACGAGGAAAAAAAAAGAAGAAAAAGAATAAAAGTTATTGTTGAGAAATGAAATTTGAAAGGAGCAGAAACGCTCAAACAATCCAACAAATGCGCACAAAAGAAAAAATAAAAGAAAGAGAAAGAGAAATAAGCTAAAACAACAAACATGTACAAATTATCATGTATAAACACATGCATGCACATATGTTTTTATATGGACGTAAATAAATAAATAAATAAAATATTCATATATATATATATATTCGTATATATGTTTTGTTTATTTCATTAATTATATTATACTAATTATATTGTATTACACAAACGTACACTGGCGCACAACCTTTTATGGTTTCTTTTCCT
>NW_027124671.1:18254-18413 GCF_001457755.1 Trypanosoma equiperdum | reverse complement strand
TTATTATTATTATTATTATTATTATCCTTCTTTTTGTAAACTGAATCCATTTTGCCTTTCTTTGATTCACTTTTTCTTTTGTTTTTCTTTTCCAATTCAATTTTCTCGATATTTCTATTGATGCATTTACGTTTTGAGGATCTGTGTTAATAAAAGTAC
>NW_027124671.1:17592-18217 GCF_001457755.1 Trypanosoma equiperdum | reverse complement strand
AAAAAAAAAAAAGAGAGAAAAAAGAAAAAAAAAGTGGGTATGAAAAAAGAAAAAAAGAAAAAAAGGAATTCATCCAGACTGACAAGTGCATCATCATTTTATAATTATTTTAAAATCCGTCATTTATCCCATTTGTTGTAATTTCAAATATTAAAAAAAATATTTATATAAGAAAACGAAACACGAAAACAAAAGGTTGTGGGAGAAGGGGATTAATGAAAGAGGAAAGAAAGAAAAAAAACTAGAAAAAAAAAGAAGATAAAATAAAATGAAATAATTAAAATAAAAAATAAAGACAAAAAACGAAACCAGAGAAGACACAAGTGTCATTTCATGCGTATTTTTTTTTAAAAAAAAATATTCCAACTTCCTCTTACTTTAAAAATTACGGATCCTTTTTTTTTCTTTCGCTTACTTTTTTGTTTTCCGCCCGCCCAACATAATATTAACTTCAACATTAGCGACTTCCATTGTTGTTATTATTACTATTACTATTATTATTATCATTATTATTATTATTATTAAAAATATTAAGTTTTAATAATACAAATATTATTATTATTATTATCATTTATATTCCTCATGTTCATTTTTTCCCCCTTCTTTTTGTGTACTGTCGCTGTGT
>NW_027124671.1:17276-17575 GCF_001457755.1 Trypanosoma equiperdum | reverse complement strand
TTTTTTTCTTTTTTTTCTTTTTTCGTTTACCTTTTCCCCGATAGTGAATGATTATGTTCATCATTTTCATTCATTTATTCATGAATTGTGATTATTATTATTATGATGATTATTTTTGTTGTTTTTGTTGTAATAAATGACCTCTTTTTTTTGTTTCATGTTTGTTGTGTTATGGCTCTATCCGATCCGAATAACGTGAGGAATTTCGAGACAAAAATGTGAGAAAAAAAGAAAAAAAGAAAAAAAAAAGCGATGAAATGCTGCATTGGAAGTTTTGCTTCTGCTTTTTTTTCTTTTAT
>NW_027124671.1:6577-17266 GCF_001457755.1 Trypanosoma equiperdum | reverse complement strand
AAAAAAAAAAGGAGAGGATACAAAGTCAGCCGGAATTATGAGGAGGAAAAAAAAACTACCATGAATTCGTTTTGCATTCTAGCAACAGCAAAATAAAAATAAAAATAAATTTATTTCATAAATAAATAAATAAATGTCATGCGTGTGTGGTATTGCTCTTATATTACTTCCCAGTGCATATTTACCAACCACCACACAAATGCACGTATTTTTGGTCCCTTCATTTTGTTCTTTGTTTTTTTTTTATTTTGTGTTTTTAAATTATTTTGTTGCCTTTCAACGAGCGATGACAGAAGGGGAAGGAGAAATAAGAGGAGCAACTGTTATTTATCTCCAACACGTGTTTGTTGTTGTTTTGTTTTTAAAAATATATTTACATATATATATTGTTCCTTCCTGTCGTAATGCGTTGTCATGAACTTTTTTTTGTTTTTTGTTGTTTTATTTTTCCCCTTCGTATGTGTGTTTGTGTTTGCTTGTGTCTTTCCGTCTATTCATTCTTTTTCTTATTTCCATTTTTTGTTTATTTTATACAACTTCCGCTCTGACGTGAAGGGACTTGAGCTTCCACATGCGCATGCATTTATTTTATTTTTATTTTTATTTTCGTTATTTTTATTATTATTATTGCTGTTGTTGTTGTTGCTACCACTTCCGATTCCGCCGCTGAGTGTCTTTTTTTTTTTTTACTTCTTTTTTTTTTCCTTACGTGTGCGTGTGATTTTACGCGTGTGTAAATGAGGCCCCATTTGTTTTTTTCCCTCCTCATTTTTACGTTTTACTTCTTTACTTGCTTTTTTTTTTTCTACCACTAACTTTAATTTTAATTTTTCTTTTTTTTTCTTTTGGTGTGTGTGTCTTCTTTTTTCTTTGTTTTTAATTGAATATCGTCCCACTTTGTTTTTTTGTTTTGTGTTACTTCTAATTTTTCCTTTCCTTTTCTTTTTTTTTGTTTAACCCCAACGGCAAGACGGACTTTTCTCGTTTTTTTCTTTTTAAATTTTGGTTCTGTACGGCCTCGTCCATTTTCCTCGCGATTTGTTTTTTTTTGTTTTTTGTTTCCCACTATGCTCATACCGGTTTTGCTGTTATTGCCATTATGATTATTATTTTTGTTCCATTGGTCAAAATATTTCTCAACTTTTCTTCTTTTTTTTTTTACTTTACTTTACTTTTTGTTTTGAGTGTTGCGACCAAAAATTCCATGCGGCCCCCCTCATCATCTTCTGTTTTGTTTTGTTTTTTGTTTTATTTTATTTGTTTTCAACTCAATTTACTGCAGGTTTTCTTTTTTGTTATTGCAGTGGAGAAATCTTTTGATATCTCAACTTACAGCAGCTCTCATTTTCTACCATTCAAATTCTTCTCACCTTTTCTCCCGTTTGTGTTTCTTCTTCTTTTTTTTCTTTTTTCGTTGAATTTTTAAATCTTCTGTTACCTTCCATTTCATTAGCGTAGCAGATATCCATACGTATACATAACAAACGTGTATATCTGCAACGGTGTAGGTTTGCTATTTGCCGTGTTTGTGTGTGTGTGTTGGTTATTAGTTCCCGACTATTACACATTATGAGTGGGCGCCTGTCTTCTTGTGAACTTCCTGAACCACGGCGCAGTGAAATCATGTCTGCGGCTGGAAGGCGCTCGCAACTCGCCTTAGCAGTTAACCGCACGCTGGATCGCAAATCATTATTTTATACTTCATCCAACACACACAACACGGCCGTCGATGCAGCGGGCATTTCTCGAATCAGCGGTATCAATGAGCATAAATTAGACACTTGCACCAACAACACCATTAGGGATGTGGTAAAATGCGCAATTAATAGGGGTTCTGGTATCACCGATTCAGCGACTGCAGTGAGGGCGTTGTCGGTATTGCCATCGGAAACACTCATGTCATCTTCAAGACCATCTGAATTATTGTCTCATTGTCCTCTTTCCGGTAGCTTGAGGGAAAGAGGTGCAGATCCATTAAGGTCAATGCAACCAACTTCACAACTCAGTTTTATGACATGCAGCAGTGCTGGCCCAAGAATCAGCGCAGGTAAAAGGGTGAGTGCACCTCCCAGAGTGGAACCAACAGTGAGCTGCAGAATTTCAACCATGCAAATTAGTCCACGACTGAGTTGTATCGCTGACCGTAGCGGCGCTGTTGCGCGATCTGATATCGCTGTGGGCGGCAGATCGGCACTAGTGGGGGTGCACTCACCACAGCCGCGAGTGATTAATAGCGGTCGTGTAGCATATGGTACGTATACGCGGAGAAGCACTGAAAATGACGGTGTTGCTCCGGCAAGGTGTGCACCTGCAATTTCGTCCACGTCCAGCTCTGCTCGTATTGCTGCAATTCGTAGTGAAAAGTCTGTTCTTCCCCCAGCCGCTATCGCAACCACAACCGCAACACCAACGAAAACAACTCCTGTCACTCCTGTTAGCGCATCCAGTAGCGCGAGCATTCATTTTGCAGTTTCCAGAACAGCGGCGCCACGTAATGGAGCCGCTGCTGACAATAGTGGCAGTGGTACTCGCGCTGCGCCGGATGTGTCTGCCTTTCGTAATTCGAGGCTTTCCGATCATGAAGGAGCTCAGCAGCTGATTAGCCCGGAAAAACAAGCGCGCGATGCTGATGGATGCACTGGAGCCAAGGGTGTTTCAAGGCGACTGTCTTTTGATGATGGGGCCGTGAAGATGGGCTCGAACTCTTTGGATTTCTCAAAGGATAGTACGAAGGCGTCGTCCAGAGTAAACGGGGCTGACAAACCAGAGCAGACGACCGTTTCACTAAGCGCTAATACTCAACAATGGAGGGAGGAGTCGAGGACTACCTTAACCCCTGTGCGTCGTCCCACTGCGCCACCTACCTTTATTTCTACTCTCGATCCCTGTCCTGTTAATGTCAATGAAGGAGTGGTGACAACAACAAAGTCATCAGCGGACGAGGTGGTACTGGGAAAACATGTACAGGAAAATGATGTAAGGGCTCATGGGCGAGAAAGACAAACGGTCAATGTCTCCCGCTTGCACAGTTACGCGGGTGCACCCGTCCATGAAACTGGGCAGAAGCCGTTCATTAGAGAAAGTGTGTGTGGAACCGACAGTGATCGATCACAATCAAATGTCGTGTCTTCTCGTATCAGTCAAGGAGACATCAGATTCTGCAGCGCTCTTCGGCCCAAATTTGACATGTGTTCCGGTCGTTACGGTGACAAAGTGGCTCAAGTGAAAATGAGCAGATGCCATAGCGCTGGATCAAGGTTGTTGCCAGCGTCGAGGGAAAGTGGTGGAACACTCTTCAACGATGAGCGTAACACTAGTTTTGGCGCTCGCAGTCGTGCTCGTGCGAGCGATCAGGTTGGTTGTAATAGTCATAAGGAAGCTAATGGTTCTAGTCATGCAGCGTCTTTGGTTTCGACAACAGCAGGTGGTCGGTTGGAAAGAGCGGAACGGCGTCCCATACCTCCTGCATCACAGTGGAAGGGGACGTGTTTTCCTGCATCCCTCACCGCTGTCGATCGTGCTAGCGGCTCAAATACATATGCTGCTACCACCGCTAAAAGGGCTTCTTCTACTGATGCGCAAACCTCTGAAGGTTGTGGTGCTTTCCTTCGCGGATTAAAATTGGCATCATCTGGCGCAGCTGATTCAATGGAGCCCCAAGTCATTCCCCCTACTTTTTCCAAAGACACAGAGACCACATTAACCTTCACCCGGTGTGTGACTGAATTTTGTACAACGATCCTCCAGGAGCGAGACCGTCGACATGATGCGGAGGCGGGGGCGGAGGTGAAGGCTTGCCATCCTACACGGAAAAGTGGTTCTATGGATGTCACATCTCTTTGCTTTTCCCGCTGTGCTTCGGGTCGCATCGTGCCTCAGTCACGTGAGTGGCCCCGTCGTGCCGACCCCACTTCCCAAAAGCGTCTTAGCTGCCCGTCAGTTCCTCTCCGTCGTTCTGCAACGGCGCCGTCATGGCGGTGTCGGATGTCTACGCGTGAAGAAACCACTTGCCCAATTAGGGCTCCCAGCCCTACGAATACCACAACATCATCCACCGCTTCGGTTCTCCTCCGTGTGCGGAATGTACTCGACGAGCGCCGTGCGCGAATTCAAGCGAGTTTGCAAGAGTGGCGGAATGGTACGAGTGAGGCGGGTGGCAACGCTGCAAAGGCAGTAGTGCTCGCCCGTGTCGATCAGTCCAATCATCAACAGTTGAAGTTCAACAGGGGCGGAGGTAGTGGCAGTGGGAGCAGTGGCGGATGCTACGGTATAAGCAGCAGCAACACACCCGGGGAGATGACAGAACGGGTTGACAAATCCCATGAGAGGTCAGAGGAGGAGGAACACACGCCCCTTCAGGCGCCGCTTCACGGGGATGAGTCCCACATGCAACAAAAAAGGTATGTATTATTAGCGAGTGAAAGCGTTGCATCACCGAAAAGAATTAATAGTAGCGATCACCATGGCACTGACGATAGCGAAGGGAATGATACAAATCACATTAGTGTTGGAGGAGATGCCGTGAGGAGGGGCGAGCAACACGTGGATTGCGACAATTGCGTGTCTGATGGCTACGAAGCCGACTATTGTGATGATGATGATGATGGTGACTGTGATGAGTCAAGCCACAGTGATGAGGATCCGTGGTGGTTCTTTGAATACTTTTGGAGCGGTCCTGCTATTGTCGTTGTACCACCAGCTTTTGTGCCCCCACTGAATTTCGCTAAACTTCTTATACCCGATGACGGAACTGCGCTAAAGAAGTACGCTATTCCATTGCCGACTCCAATGCCTCTGTCACCAACGAGAGCCAACCGGACCGTTCCGACTGATTTTGTAGCGCCCCCCGCGTTTAACCCGCCGCATTCCTCAGCAGCATGTAGTGGTTCTCGTAGGAGACGCCTGGCTGAAGTTAAACAAACTGAAACCTCAGTTGAGGCGAAACGGGAGAGAGGAGTAAGTGTTAAAATATTGCTGTTGGAAACGGCAGAGCGGCGCAGTCGGCGGTTGCGGCATCAGGAAGAGATCGCTAGTCGCTGGGCTTTGCAAGAGCAACGTGCTGAAGAGTTAAGATGCCAAGGACTTTGATTTCTTGTGCTTTCATCTTTGTGTTTTTCTTTTTTTTCTTTTTCTTTTCCTTTTGGTGTAGCGTCTTTCTACCCAATGTACGTATTTATCTATGTGTTTGTGTGTGTGAGAAAATGGATGGTTGCTATAAGACAGTCGCATTCATCCTTGTGTGTGGTTTGAGACTGTTTCTTTACCTTTCCATTGCCACTGTACTACTAGGTGATTCCGTTTTTTTTCGTTTTTTTCTTTTGTTTGCTGCGTGCACTGCTGGAAGGTGTGTTTGTGTTTTTTTTTTTATGTGGGGAGTAAAGAACGGTTAAACAGAAAAAAATTAACTGTTTGATTATGTATTTGGCCCTTTACGGTATATATAGTTTGTTGTTTCACACTTTTACAAGATCCCCATTAGGTTTCTTTACCTTCTTTTTTTTCTTTCTTTTAGATTGTGTCCTTGGTTTCATTGATATTGGTGGAGTGCGTGATGGAGATTTTTTTTTTTTTTTAAAGAAGAGAGAAAAACGAAAAGGGAAGCGACGACAGAAACGGCGACATGGAAGAAATGAATAAGTGAGACAGCGAGAAAGCGAGAAAGCGAAATATAAAGAGAGAGAGAGAGAGCGAGGACGATAAGATGGATGTGACGCTCACACGTTTACTTATATGAATCAATTAGTTTATTCACCACCCACTTTTGCTGAATGAAACCCATAAAATATTTTATATTTATCTTCTGTATTTGTGTACGCATGTCAACAGACTTTTAGATTTCAATATTGCGTATCAGGGGGTATGAAGAAAGGAGCGAAGGGAAATGTTATGATGCGTTAACTCTTTTTCTTTCCTTTTTCCTTCTTTTTCCTTCTTTTCTTTCTTTAATTCCTTCTCTCTTCAGAAGCGGAGGGGTTTCCTTTTTTTTCTTTTGCTTGGGCGACCTTTCTTTCGTAAAAATATAAATAAATAAATAAATAAATAAATATATATATATATTAGTTTGGGATTTTCGTTTGAAGTGTTTCCCATTTTTTTCTTTCTTTTCCTTTTCATCCTCGTTGCGTGTATAAATTTAAGCACGTTTTTCTTTTTTTTTTTAAAAAAAAAGTTGTGGATGTACTCATGTATTTTTCTTTTTGCAAGCACGTGTGGGTGCCCGCATGTGTTTGTGTGTTTTATAAAAAAGAAAAAAAAATAAGCGGTGGAAAATAAAGCAATGAAAAGAGTCGGGGGGTGGGCACATGGGAAGAGGGAGATAAACGTATGAGTTTTTTTAATTTTTCTAAAAACAAAAACAAAAAAAAATAACATCATTCGAATTAAAAAGCAAAAAAAAAAAGGAAAAGCATCGAAAAGCAAAATGTGATGGTGAATTGTTTCGTTTTGTTTTATTTCATGCGGCGTTGTTGTTGGGAAAATAAAGTAAAGTGAGTGAATAAAACGAGGGACGGAATGGTGTGTGGGTGTAGAATTCGATTCCCCTTCCATTTGAACACCTCTTTTTTCTTTTCTTTTCTTTTGCAAAAAAATTTTCTCCCGTTTCCTGTCCGTCCGTCCATTTTAACATACATATGCAAAAGGAGGAAGGAAAACAAAAAACAAAAACAAAAAGAAAACAAATAAATGTACAACTAGTTATATCGTCTTTTATTTTCCCGTGGTCTTGGGGAAATGGGAACAGTTTCAGTGCATGCATAAATAAACTTTTGCGTTGCTCCTATCGCTTTTTCATCATCTGCACGTCCTGTTAATATCATCATTGTAACCGTCACCACTGTTACTTATATTTATTATTATTATGACTGTTAAATATGTTATTACAATTAATATTATTTTCTCTGTTATTGGATTTTACAGGTGTTTTTTTATTCATCTTGTTTTTCTCCCTCTTTACTCCCTTTTCTTTTCCCACTTTTCTTTGGTTTACATTTTTGACAAACATAATTACATCAGTTGCATGGTAAGAATGAAGATTACAAAGTTTAGCATAGTACGAATATTCGCTTTAGAGAAAGGAAAGGAAAGAAGAAAGAAAAAAACACTTTAAATTCAACTGAAAGCAACGGCACAACACTATTTTAGTGATAAGAGGACTTCACACACATATCTGAAGGGTAATTTGTCTCAATTTCCCTCAAAGTATAACATAAACTAAAGGAACAGTTGCATATATTACATGTGTACAAATGTCAGATAAGAAATCTGTGCTGCACAGATGATGAGGCCAAAGAGGAGAGATCTGTGAAGATGGTGCAGAGGAACATTCAACCAGTTAAGTGTTGTCGGATGAAAAGAACGAATAAAACGGGGGTCCGCACAACCGTTTCTTTTTTTTTTTCTTTTCTTCTTTTGTGTATCATTTCTCTTAAATTTCTCGTATTTCCTCTGCGCATTCCACTATATCGAAAAAGAAAGAATAAAGGAAGTGTTTATGTTAATGTATATATATTTATTTATACGTGCATATGCAAATCTACCGTGAAAATAGATTTTATAACTATCTGTTTTTTTTTTTTTACCACACTTATGTAGTTTAGGGAAGGAAAGACAAACACCGTGTGAGAAGAGGAGATAAAAGAGGGGGACGCAAAAGAACGACAACAAAAACAACATACACACACAAAACAAAAAGCGAAACAAGAAAAGAGGATCATTATCATCATCATTATTACTATCATCATCATTATTATTATTATTATTACTATTCTTTTGCCTAAATGACGACGAAGTCAGCCGTGCGAAAGGCGAGACGGTCGGCAACCCCACGTGCATTTCCATCAACATTGTCACGCCATGACAAAACCGTGAAGAAGTTGCCGGCACCGCTGCAGTGTGCGGCACTGATGTTGGAAGAGCCCGCATCCGACCCTTCAACGCCTGTAGAACATAAGGCCATTTCCGTCCCACCTCCACCACCACCGAACTGCGATCCCACAAAAATGATAATTTCTGATCGAAGTTTTGTCGACAGTAAATGTAATGATTTCTCTGCTGGTAAAGTTACCGGTGTGGATATCAGTTGTGGCGTTGTGCCCATACATGTGGATGATGTTGTCGCCTACGAGTACATTGATAACTGCCGGCGCTGGCGGTGGGGGTTGGCAACGGTTGTTGCTCTCCCTGCACCATGGGTTGTGCAACTACTGCTATGGCGCAGCGACGGAGAGTTACTATTGCCATCATCAAGGTATTGTAACGGTCAACACAGCAGTCATGCACACAATTTGGCAAGTGATTATACGGCAGATGTTGGGATTAAGAGTTGTCATTCGCCGGACTCAATTTCCAAACATCGGAGGCAGTTACTGATACACCAACTCGAGCGGCTGAAGGAGGAGCGTGATTACGTGCAAGAGGCAATGGATGGGTTGGTTAGACGTCTTGCTGTCCATCGTTTAACTTACAGAACCCAACGTCAGAGAGTGCAGGACGCAGCGACGGCAGCGGAGCATTTGTTAGCTGAGGCCCAAGCGCGGGTGAAATCCATTAACCAGCGGGACTGGCGGGAGATTCGTTGCTATCGTAACCCACCAGCGATTGTGCGACTCGTGGTGGAAGCCGTTTTCGCGGTGTTGGGTGAACACGACTGCGGGAAGTGGCGATGGTCCCGATTGCAAAAGGCGATGCGCAGAAGTAGCTTCCTCCATGCTGTGGAGCGATTCAAGCCTTGCCATTTGAGCGAGTCCGCGAAGCAACACATACGCAAGAAGTTCATGGAAGATTCCCGCTTCACATACGAGGCTGCGGTGAAGGGAAGCCAAGCATTGGGTTATCTTGAGCAATGGGTTGTCGTACAAGTGGAAAGCGCGGCTGCGAAGGAGGGCCTCGCCGCATATGATGAAGCCCACGGTAAAGAGCGTGGTGCTATAGTCATGTTGGAGGGGGAGGTGAGCGCGCTGCGGGATAAACTGGACCAGTACATGAAAGAGGAAGAAAATATTCAAACAGCCCTCCACAGGGTAATAGGAGAGTTTCCGAACAACTTCAGCGAAGTTGGTGACGGTGACGACACCACCAGTTCTGCTGTCGACGCGGGCTTTGGTGTTACTGATGGCTGGGATGGGTGTGGGTGTGGGTGTGGTGATGTGAACGGTGGGAGTGCGTTAAACTGTGACGACTGCAGCGGATGTTTTATCAACTGTGACAATGTGAGGGTAATGGAAGGAACTCCCCGTGACGTTGTCTCCGCATCCGTTGCCATTGATATCTGCAAAGGTCACATTGTCAACAACATCAACTCAGCCTTACGTGAAGATGCCGGTTGCGTTCAGGAGGCCGGTGCAGTATGGACAGGTACTGAAGAGCTATTGCTCGTCTTGCGAACCACTATTCTTTGCAACTTCAATCGAGCAGAGCAGACTATAATTCACCTTACGCACGAGCAAATGAGCGCACTTGGAGAGGCGCTGCGTCGGCGTGGTCATAGCCTGATAAATAATTCCTGGGAGGTTGACCGGCGGGCCGGGGAAATGGAGAGGGATCTGCAAGATGCGCTGGAGGAACTCCGTGGACATCATGGTCGGACATTACACGACCTTCGGCAACTAGAAATTGAGAATTATGAACTCACAAGGAAGCTTGAGCGGCGTGAGCAGGAGTTGGATAAACTCAACCGGGCAATACAAGATGGCATTGGTTTGTTCTGTACTCCACGCGGATCACAACTTGGCTCGACACGCGGGACCCCTCGGAGTTATGAAATGGATGGCAGGATGAGTACCACTGGGAATGGATCAAACGTTTCCAATCGTTCACGTCGATGGAACTCGTCAACTCACTTTTTGTCCACTGCTGTCAGCTGCGCTGACGAGTCGCAGAGTAACCGGTTGAGCCCGGTGGATCAACGGGACGCCTCGAAAGCAACGGCTTCGACGACATCATCACGCCCGCTTCCCACCGCCGCCTACGTGCAGTTGTTGGAGGATGATTTGCGGTTCGTGCAGGAGGAGCTGCAGCGCAGTAAAGATGAACTCAACAATTTCCGTAAGATGGTGACACCTGGTTATTATACTTCCACCGCGTTATGGTTAGACCGAGAGAGTGTGATGGAGGTTCAGGCAAAGAAGATTGCAGCACTTGTGGAAGCACTCGCGCACAGTGATGAGGGGCGACGGCATGTTGAGGAACGCATGATGACTGAGCACCGCCAACTGATGGCTCGCATGGAGGCGTTGCAGCGGGATATGGAGCAACAGAGAGGAGCCGGTAAAAACTCTCTTCCCATTCCCCAAAATGTGTGACCGCATCAAACGGTGAAACGGGGTTGAAACCAGCAGCAATGGAAGGGAAGTTCCATATACTCTGGAGGTTTATAGTTGATATCCTTGTGTGTACAAAAGCTGACAAAATTGAAGGAAGGGGGAAAGATGTAAAAAGAAAAAAAAAAGGAAAAGAAGGGAGCTCATAATTCTGTTGCATGCGTTTTTGCAGCTGCATGACTCGGTGGCAGGAATAACGTCACAAATTATGTTACGGGAGTGGGAGGCGGCAACGACAGAAACCGTAAGTTGCCGACACACATTCACACATTTAGTGGTCACGTGTGTCCGCGCGGCTGTTCCTTCCTTCCTTCCTTTCCTTTCTTTTCTCTTTTTTGTTTTTCCTTCCCCATTGGTGGTCTCATTCTTT
>NW_027124671.1:5890-6567 GCF_001457755.1 Trypanosoma equiperdum | reverse complement strand
ATATATATATATATATATATATTTATTTATTTTTTTGTTTTTGTCTTTTCATCATTCTATCGTGAACAGTTCCATAAGCAAACCAGCAGAGTGAAGTTCTTTTTTTTTTTCTGTGGGAGTACATTGCCAGTGAGCTTGCGCGTGTAGGGGGAGGAGGGGGGCGCTATGAGCCGTACGACATCTGTGGAAATACCGCTTGAGGAATAACATATGCTCACGTGTACGCATGTGTGGGATTCATTGAAGACAATTCTAATGTTTCTTTCACTTTTTTTTTCTTCTTTCTTTCTTTCTCAGAAAATTCTTTTTAGACCCTCCATTTTTGTTTTGTTTTGTTTTTACCTACCTACCTACCTACATACCGCTTCGCGCACGTATTCATATAACATTTGCCGTGTCGTTGATGTTTTGATTTCTTAACCCTTTTCATAGTTAACACCATTGTTATTGTTATTGTTATTATTATTTATTTTTATTTTTTTGACGCTCTTACTGTTGTTATTGCTGACTTTGCCTGTGGTTCTGTTGCCACCGCTCCTTTTCCTTAATATTTTTTTTTCCTCTTGTTTTTGAATCCACCGTTTAACATCAGTGTACAGGTGGAGAGGTGCGAAGGGGCCTTCTGTTACATTTCCCCACTTTTTTTTTTCCCGTTTCAAAGCATGGTGGATGTAACA
>NW_027124671.1:899-5863 GCF_001457755.1 Trypanosoma equiperdum | reverse complement strand
ATAATAATAATAGTAACAATAATATTTATTTATTTTCCCCCTTTTCCCCTTTCCTCCCCCTCTTGTATTATTTTGCGCGTTTCATGCGTTTGCTTAACTTTCATTGAAGGGGAATTTCTGCACATTTGCGGAGGTGGGTCAGTGAATAGTTAATTAGATATTTCAAAGGGAAACTACGGGAAATAAGCGAATGAACCAAAGAAAGAAAAAGAAGGGGAAAAGGTGAGGGGGAGGGAGCAGTGGTAAAATAATAATAATAATAATATATGTACTTAATAAAAGGCAATGAGAAAGCGGAATCATGTCTGATATTCATTTGGGAAAGAAGGTGCGCGTGCATGTGTGCGTATAAATATTAATCTAAATAATAATGATGATAATAATGATAATAATTGTTATTAATGTCATTTTTTTTATGCTTTACTTCAGTGTATCGTCCCCACATCATTAATAGTAACAAATTATCACCGTTGTATTTGCTATTTTTTTTTTAAACTTAAAGCAGCTGAAGCACGATGCCGGTCTTACGGTAAAACTGTACATGCTATATTTTTAAGAAACGAAGAGAGAGAGAGAGAGAAAAAAAAGTATTTTGCCTTCAATTGTTGTTTTCTGCGACATGTCTGCGCAAGGAGCATGTTCCATTTGTTCATGTAGCATCTCAATTACTCTTCTTATAGTAGTTGGGTTCGGTTACCTCTTCATTCGCATTACTTCTTTCTGCAACTCATGACATAATGATCATCATCAGTTCAATCTGGTAATTCATATTATTAACATTATTGTTTCCACTCTATTCCTCATGTTTTCTTCAAGCTTTCCGGGAATCGGATTAAAACCAGGGAAAGACGTGACTTACCTTGGGTGTGCGTGTGTGTGTGTGCGTTTGTGTTTGTGTGTTTGTGGGTAGTGCTTAGTGAATTTAATATGAATCGCTTCCAACGGAGTGACGAAACGCTTTCATCATCTGCGAGCGGGCAAAGAGCTCGACGGTCAACTACAGGGGGTCTCGAGAACAGCATCAGCATCAGCTACGGCACGGATATCACCAGAAGCACAAGTAGCAAAGCAATCAGAAGAAGAAGAAGTAATCTCACCGTTCCCAGTGGGACTGGTCATTTTAGCTGCACCCGAACCCGGATTCCTAATAATACTTGTTTAAGGAGAAGCAGCTTTCCATCGGGTAATACACCCCTACGGGCTGACCGAACACCGAGTCCGAAAAGTCTCAAGCGGCAGAAGGTGCGGCTCCACGTAGTTAAGCCTCTGCTGCAAAGCAGCCATAACACCCGTTTGATTGTAAATGATAGCGTTTGTACTGGTACTGATACTAAGGCCAATGGTGACAGCGATACGAAGTGTGATGTTAACGATATCAGTTTATGCAGCACTAGTGTTGTTGATGCACCGCCAATAGGGCCAGAGGAGGGGACCGCTTACCAACAGCAGGAAAATCTTACGCTGAATGATGTGGAGGAGTTACGCCGCCGCCGAGAACAACTACGGTACGGCGTTGACACATCACTTGCGCGCATTGCAGAATTGAAACTGTTAACGCAGGCGTTCCGTTTAGATCAAAGAGGCACCGATGGCGGGGACGGTGAAGCTCTCAACGCTGCATCCAGTGCTGAGATCAGTAACAGTGCCCTCCTTAATAGCACGGAAAATGAGGCCAGTGTAACTTCGAAGAGTCTGGCAATTGAGGGAGAGGAATGGGGCAGAGAGGAGGATACCCTATTACTACTAAAAGTTGCTGAGGAGGAGTATGAAGAGCTTAGATTGCAACTGACTTTGGCGTGCGCTTCCCTTTCTGCTGTCCCACAAACCTTGTGGACTGACATTCGGAGGTTTCGCCAGCCACCCCCTGCTGTGGCTGCCGTTGTTGATGCCGTCTTGATACTTTTAGGCCTCCCACAAAGCAGACACCGACGGCTAGGGCTTGGAAATGGGGGATGGCCCAACTTTCCTCAGCAGCTTATACAGTGTGACCCGCTGGCCACTTATCAAAAAATAATGGGTATTGCTGATTGTGAGTCGTGGATGAATGGCGTTTCGCGTATGGGTGAGCTTGAACATTTTTTGTGCCACTGGACTCATCTCCGCGTCTCACGTGTGCACCCGACTTTGGGTCCACTGCACCAGTGGGTTAAGACAATGGTTGACGCCAGCCGGGCAGCCGGAAGGTTGGAGGCTCTTAGAGATGCATCAAGCGCTAAACAAATTGCAACTGTAGCCGGCAGAGGGATACTGCTGCGTGAGCTGGAGGAAAATGAGGAGTACGTTCAGCTTGCGCAGGAGGAGATAGCCGCTATCGACGCATTGGTTGCGGATGTAGTTGCATTCGGTGTGGCGGGTCCAGCTATTAGTTCGGGTGCTGCCGTCTCGGAAGAAAAGAGGAATCTCGCGGAACCGGCCGAGGCTTACGGGGAGCCCTCCGCGCAGAGGTCTGGAGGTCGAGGGCGTGCAGGGAAGGGGGTGAGTTGGAGTGCAGAGGTGTCCAATGCCAATTCTCTTCCTCTTGTTTCTGGGACAGAGCAACGGGTTACTACGGCAGGGACGGGGCGGAGGAGGAAAGATATTGTCATCCCTGCTCTCAACTTTGCCGATTGCTTGCCTTCGTTCCCTCATGCGGAGCAGGGGCCGCTGTCGTTGCGTGAGCGATTTGAGAGGATTCGTACGTCTTCGTTATGCCATAGTCCTCGGGCTGGTCCCATCAGCCATGTTGAAGGTAGTCCCTCACGTGGTAATTTCGGTAGCGTAACGGAGATTGCAAATTCCATTGGAAATGTGAGTTTCCTGACCACCGCCCGTGCGCTTCGTGATAGAGAGAACCTACTGATGCGCGTCCACCAGCTGGAAGAACAGTTGAATGAAATTTGCGGCAGCAAGCCAAAAGAAGTGGAACTCGTTCTGTTGCGTGACGAGCTGGCTGCAGCACAGGAAGAGATTAGCAGGCTGCGGGCAGAGCGGGATGAGCTTGAACAGCGGGCTAAGCGTCGTGACACCTATTACAAACCTTCCTCTCCACGAGGGGGGTGCATTAAGGGGTTGGATGAAGAACTAGCCGGAGCGGATGAGATTTCATCGGCGGGCGCGTCGAAGGAGAAAGCTGCGGGTGGTTCAGGGGATGCCATGACGGTAATGATGCTGGAACAACAGTTGTTGACCGCTCATGCCCGCATACAACACCTAGAGGCTACTGTTGTAGGGCTGACTTCAGATGAAGGCACGCAATGCACATCGGTAAGTGGTAGTGGCAATGACTCACCGGAGGCTCCATATGACAATTCCAATCGACCTTCAGCTTTCGCCGCATCTGGCCTCGGTATCACCATTGCTGGCGGCCCGGGGGAGGTACCGTTTCTTCAGCGCCGCATAGATGAAATGCAACGAATTTTGGAGATGCAAGAGCGTGCTGTCAATGATGCGGAGGAGAGGCTCAATAATGAAATGCACGCTAAGAATGAGGCATACGAGCAGGTGCGTCAGCTACAGGCAGAGCTCCGCAGCGTATGGCAGCAACTGGAGAACAGCGAGTATCAACTTAAGGTAGCAATGGAGGGCTCGCGCTGTTATTACTGCCGTGCGGATTTGGATGACCGCGATGCGGGGCATGGTGGTGAAGACATGCGACAACAGCGACGGCGTGAGGCGGTTTGTCAGGAGGAAATCGAGCGCCTTCGCATGCAGCTGCGTGACCAAAAACAACGCAGTGTAGAGGAAAGGCGGCGACGACTTGAACTCCGTAAGGTTCGCAGCGCGCTTTTGCTCAAGTTGGAGAATACCTTCACTGAGGCCCTGCGGTTGCAAGAGAACGGATCGGTGCGGGCGGCTGCGATATTACAGCCCACCCGTACAGACATGGGTGATAATGTGAACTCGCAGGAACTTTAGAGTAAAATTCAAAAAAAAAAGCAACTAGAAGTAGCCTTAACAGTAAGAGAAAATGAGGAACAGAGAGAGCAAGAGAAAGTTTCCTTTTTTTTTAAAAAAAAAAGAGGAAAGGAAAGAGACGCATGAATAAGTAAGTTAGGTTGGGGAGGATTCATGTCAGGTGAATAGCGCAGCGGGCATGTATATATAAATATATATATATATATACATATATGCATGTGTGCACATCCCGTAGCGTCATTGGTACCAGTGGGAACGAATTACATTATTGAAGGATCAGGTGCCCCTAAGTAGCCGAGGGGACGTGTCGCAAATGTGCTTAAGGTACTTCATTCCCATTTTGTTTTGTTTTTATGTTTTTTTTTTATTTTCCCCTTTTTGTTTAATTTCTAACACCTCTCTTCAATCCTTTTCTGCCTACAGTGGATATGAGGTAATAATAACCTTGTTTGTGGAGGAGGGAATTTATACGCCGTATCGACTGTAGGCGCTGTGCAACGGTAAAAAATAAAAAAACAAAAAAAAAACAAAAAGGACGTGCATGTTTGTGTGTTTGTACCCGTGTGTGTGTGTGTGTGTGTTGGAGGTTTGCGGTATGCAGTTTCTTGTCTTTTTGTTTTTGTATTCCTTCCTACTCCTGATTCGTTAAATTATTGTTTTTTAAAAAAAGTTTGCTTATTCACTCCAGCACGCTATAAAGCTTTACTTTCTTATTATTGTTATTATTACTTATGCTATTGTTATTATTGTTTGTCACTCGCAAGTAAATATAAATAGGTGCATCTCTATATAATTATTGAATCAAGTTTCTGTTTAGTACTTCATTTATGCAGTGATATGATGAATATTTTGGGTTAAAAAGAGTGAAAAGAAGTGAAAAAGAGAAGGAAGAAGTGGCATAGAGAAGCATACAAGAAAAGAGCTAAAATAAATAAAAATAAAGTAAAATAGCAATAGAAGCGAAAGAAAAGAGAAAAGATATCATTAAAGAAAAAAGGAAAGAAAAAAAAGAAAAAGAAAAGAAAGAAGGAAGACCAGGAAGTTGTTTTTAAATGGTGTGAGAGATGCAA
>NW_027124671.1:732-889 GCF_001457755.1 Trypanosoma equiperdum | reverse complement strand
TTTTTTTTTTTTTACACATAGAGTCACAATGCATGTGCCATAACAAACGCAACCGCACACCCACAAACAAGAACATGCGCATATACGCAAAACTGAAGAAATAAAGGGAACTTTTTGTATTCGCAAGTATATAACATATATATATATATATATATAT
>NW_027124671.1:0-703 GCF_001457755.1 Trypanosoma equiperdum | reverse complement strand
TATTATTATTTTTACTATTCTTATTTACTGCTATTATTGTTGACGTCGTGGTTTGGAGGTTAAAGAAAGCAAAAGAGAAAGAAGGAGAGAGAGAAAGAGAGAGGAAAAAAAAAAGAAAATGAGAACGAAGAACAACAACAACAACAACAACAAAATAATAATAACAATAACAATAATAACAGATAAAAAACGAAGGATGAGCAAACGATGTGGCGGCTGCAACTACGCCTTGAGTTCCTGGTGTTCGTGTTGGAACCCGCGTGTAAAATGCAAAAAACAAAAAAAAAGAAAACAAATGGAAAAATAAAACAATAATAATATTACTTTTTCTTTTTTCTTTTTTTTGTTTGCGGGTGCCACTGGGACCAGTAAGGGTGCGGTTACTGATTGAATTATTGTACCTAAACAGTTTTTTTTTCTTTTCTTTTCTTTTCTTTTTTCGTTGTTTTGTGTGGCACGTAATGATCGCGACGATATTTTTATTGTTTTCATTATTATTGCTTTAAATCATTAATAGAGGCATAAAAAGTTTGTTATATTTGTATATGTTTGTAATAAAAGCAAAGAAAAAAAAATGAAATAGATAAATAATAGAGAGTGGGATGAGAGAAGTAGTATCAAACGACATTTTCTTTTCTTTTTTGTTTTTTTGTTTTTTTTATAAATTTAAAAAGAAATTCTCCCATTATAATGGGAGGTTGAG
>NW_027123943.1:29580-52400 GCF_001457755.1 Trypanosoma equiperdum | reverse complement strand
ACAAGTTCAATTACACCATGGCTTCCAAGTTCCTCGCAATCAGTTTCGGTGCGGCTCACCAAAGTCGCCCCCACAGTCTCAGTTCGGCTTTCCATCCCTCCACGATCGGTTTCGGAGCCGCTCACCAACTCCACACCCACAGCATCAGGGCGGCCCATCAACTCCTCACCCTCAACTTTGTAGCAACCAGCTGGTTCTTCCACAGCCCCCTCACATGGAAACAGCTCCGTTCCTGCTTCTCTCACCTCTGGTCCACCTCTCAGAATTTCCACGTCGCTTTTTGAAGCTTCAAGTGTAATTGCGGCACCCCGCTCCGCAACCCAGTCTTCTCTGATGTACGTGGTCGTGTCTGCCGCTGGATGGTGAGGGCTGGTCGCCTGCTTTTGCGCACTGGTTTCGCCAGTGCGGCCCCCTTTTGATCTTGCCGAGGTGCTGGCATTTGTCCGAACCTTATCATTTTGGAATACACGCCTGTCGTGCGCGCGGTGCCTAAACGGTGGTCTTGGGGGAGATGAGTCTTTCTTCGTCGCCCACCGTACCCCAGGGAGCCCCTTCGTTGACCCTGAGAGCCACTGTTGTTTCTGCTTCCCCAAAAGGATACAACGATAGCTATAGCCAAGGTCGCGCCGTTCGCTGGAGCCGCCAAAACGATCGAGGAAGAGTCGGGCACAATGTTGAAGCTCGTCCCGGGTTTCGTACTCTAGTTGCTGGGGCTGTGACATCGTGGAAGGGGATTTCGTCCTCCACGTGCACCCGCCATCAGAAGGCACTCCCCTTGAACTTGAACGGTCATGTTCAGTGTTAGCCATTGGATTACCTCTGTCGCTGAGGCGCTGACGGTTAGTGTACTCGGACAACTGGCGGTTGACGCTCCACAAAGGGTCGTTGGAAACCCTAGGTGAATCCCCAAGGATGAATGGGGGTTGACTTTCTCCACATTTCGCCTTGAGGGTCGAAGCTTTCTTGGTCCCATATACAGTTTTGTAGCTTGACAGCGGCCCTGCCTCGGTACATTCCTCGCACTGGGTATTAAATGAGCAAAGGTACTTGTGCAGTTGCTTTTCCACATTGTGGATGTGACCCGAGAAAGATAGTGCCGCATCATCTTCTGCCAAACCACTTTGTGTGCCACCGCATGCCGCCGGGTGATGTTGACAAACATTTCTCTTGACGCGGTAACGGTGCTGTGGCTTCCCATACACAATCCTATATTGTGTTTCCCTCTCTTTCACCCACCTCGGCGACAGAAGAGGGGGCTTCCCTTGCCTTGCACTCGTGTTTCGAGCCGGCTGCTTGGGAATTAACCTGCCTCTAGCGCTCCTCCCTCCACTACATTTGTCAGCTTTGCCACCGTCGTTCTTGCCTTCCTGTGCCCTTGGTTTGGCTGCGGCAATCGGTGGCATACCGACGTTAGTCCTCGAGCGGCGGTTGCGAGCTGAGGTTGTCATGGTGGGGGTTTTGGGTGGCTCGGGAACGGCCAACGACGGCATTCCTTCATCCTCGCAGGCCGCGGCTGTGACGCGGTGCTCGGCCGCTTCGTGATGCTCAGCTGCTCCGTGAGAGGGCTGCTCTTCAATATAACTGCTTTCATGTTTACCGGGGCCGACGCTCTCTTTTTCGGGGACAACCTCTTCGACAGTTCCGTCAATATTTCCACCATGGCACTCGTCAAGTTCTTCAGGTCCAATCTCTTCAGCACCTTCAGCTTGCTCCTTTTCCTGCTCCCTTGCAGGAGGTTCCGCCACCCAATCACACAAAGGATTGACACCCTGCTCTGATTCCTCCACGTCCATCGTATATGATTATTCCCTGCACTGAACAGCAAAAGGCCCCTCGGCGAAAATTTTGCTATACTACTCTTTATGCCTCAGTGATTATAAACACCGATGCTTGTATTTATATGACACCTGTAGGCAATTCCCACAGTGGATTTTCTCGGTTGGTATTGACCTGACGCAGGCCCAAAAATGACCTCAGCGCAATTCACAATGGCTTCTACTACTGAGTAGTGACACGCTCTACATTAAATATGAGGTATGGGTGGGAAAAAGGTAGGGTGAGAAATGGTGGAATTAACGCGTGTCTCAGGGAGGGAGAATCAAATATTGACATCGGGGAATCCACCACTGGCTTACGTACTTATGATGTATTTCCTTTTCATTCTTTTGTCCCTTAAACTGCGAATATATGCCTGAAGAAATAAAATTCCATCCGCTGCATGCAGAACGGAAGTTGCGAAACGGCTTTATCGCGGGCTTTCTCCTCACCGCCGCCAGTACCTCTGCTTAATATACACTCAACATAGCACATGGGAAACGGAGTGCACTCCGCAGAAGAGAAACACATAAACGAAAAAAAGAAACCAGCCAGACCAGCACCAACGCAAAAAAGTGTGCGACACTTTCCCGTCTTTCCCTTTCCTATCGGAGAAAAGATTCATCATACGAAATGTGACTTACGGCACATCGGCTCACCCGATGAAAACTTACGTAGGTCGCTGGAACAATTCGTTCATTTGTTTCCCTTCCACTAAACATGATAGCTCACACCGAGAAAGTGTCGCCCGAGCTGCTCTCTCTCTCTCTCTCTTCCACTATTCCTTCTTCCCATTTTCTCCCTTTCCCCCGTATTAGATATTTGCTCGTTGTCTATTTACTTTCATCATAACGTAATTATCTACATATTTACAAACTTACCGTCAAATCCTCGCAAAAAATACACATAAACACATACATACAGGTACATATATATATATATGTCACGGGTTTCCTCCCTGCCTGTTCACTTTCCCCCCAGAAGCGTACATATGCACTCGGGAGTCAACCGTAGAGAAATATGAAGATATGAAGGGATAACACATGAACGGGAAACACCATCCCTGGCTAACCGCAGCGGCATGTTTTGGCATTCGCCGCTGCACTTGAGAGCCCACCCCCGTGACTTGGAGCGTATGAGGCAAACTCTGAGACGTCGTCGCTAGCTGTTGACGATATCCACACTGTTACATTATACTTACATTTCATGCAAGTGCGGCATTACTTGGAGCCCAAATATCCCTTTCCGCAGAACCCACGGGCTCCCTTGGCTCACGTGTAAACTGCCCTCGGGTAAGTTCGTTACCTTGGGGTTATATGCAACGTGTTTTTACCTTCGACACCTCCTCTTCTTTTCCCCCCTCCTTGGTTACCAGGAAAATTTCCTCCAACAATTCATTCCTTTGTTCACCTACTTTTTCATGTCTCCTTTTCCCTTGCTTACCACAGCACTAACCAAAGTGCCGATGCCGCGCTCACGCCTGCTCTACCACAAACCTTCTCAGGCGATCCTCCGGTGTTTCTCCACAAGGTCTTCCTCATCCCATGGACCCAAGGGCTTTTTTTCTATTACTAGTCTGTTCTTTTCGTCCAGTGCATTCTCCATTGCCCTGAGTTGATCTGGTGCGGTAGAGAAGGATTTATCATCTACATCACCGCAGTCTGCATTCACACCCTCTACACCGCCTGACATTGATGCCATTAGAGGCGAGTCGTCTCCACTACTAACCACCAATACGTTGACCTTCTCGCTTTCCTCGTTCTGGTTAGCAGCAGCGTCTGCGTTGCGAGGAGTGATTGCCCGCCTTTGAGAGCCAAATGCACTTCCGTTGCCGCTCCTCGAAAGTTTACGACAGGCCGCTTCGTAAAATGTTGTGTTTGCTGTTAGCGGCGGGTTTGGCGCATTCAAATCGATGCTGTCCGCTGCTGCAGTACGCGGTGGGATAAGTGACGTGGGTTTCGGAAGTTGTGCATCCATCCAAAACGCGAGTGCGGTTTCATTGCGCAGTTGTAGCAACTCCTTCGCACACTCTCCGACAGCGTTTCGTGTCGTATCTTCATCATCTTCTCTCAACACGTCGAGATGCACGGGTGCGGAAGTTGCTGCCACCACACTACGTGGTCCCACCACGGCCGTCTCGTGGTATAACTTGCGCAACCAAGGAAGGTCGTTCGCAACGGCAGATACCACCTCCGGCAGAATTTGCGGTAGGCGAAGCAGATTCAGCACTTCCAGATTGACAAGTCCGCGCAGAAGTCGTATTCCCTCGTTACTGATCTGTGGGCCAGCGTTCTTGAGGTTCAGTCGTATGAGCTGTGGTAGCGTGGTGGCAATTATTTCTAAGCCTCTGTTAGTCAATCGTGCAGCGT
Organism: Trypanosoma equiperdum; assembly: GCF_001457755.1. NCBI lineage: Eukaryota > Euglenozoa > Kinetoplastea > Trypanosomatida > Trypanosomatidae > Trypanosoma > Trypanosoma equiperdum. Next base: position 48,216 of record NW_027123943.1, on the reverse strand, counting down.
CACTTACATCAAGGTCCATTAACGTAGCAGGAAGGCGCGTAAGGTTTGCATCTACGACGCCCTTGCAACCGTGAAGACTGAACCGCAACAGTGCTTTTTGTTTCTTGGTGAACTCTCTCACTTCACTTTCAGCAGTAAACGTGCAATCTATGAAACCGGCACAAAGGAGCTGCATTGTTGCCGCAGTGCTCTGTTTCTGTCCGTCCGAGTACGCGGACTTATCACACGAGGAGAGAACACTTCGGGCAAGCTTCGGCTCACAAGCACTATCCTCCCCCGCGGTTTCCTTTAAGGAGTCAAGTGTACCACGGTCCACAACAATTCCCTTCAGTGTGATCTCCCGCAATCTTGGAGCCTTAAAGTTAAACAAAACGCGAGAATGGACAACCGGCACAGGCAACCGACGAAGCTCAGGGGCATGGAGTTTTATGACGTAGGAAAGGGAGGAGAAAAGCACCTCAACGTTGGGCAAATCCAATTGGTCGATTCCGGGGCAGTTCTCAAGGCGGAGCACTTTAATGGTGCTGTGTCGGCCAATGTACTTTACGCATGCAGTAGTCAACGCTGTGTTACCCGAAATATCGATCGTGTGCAGGTGGGGACACCCTTCTAGAATACCACGCAGGTGAACATCACCCAACTGGTTACTAGGAGGTAGCACGAGAACTTCAAGTACCGGGCAACGAAACAAACTGAATACATTCGTGGGGTCGGTTACCTTGCATCGGCTGAGGTCTAGGCAGCGCACTCCAAACCACAAGGTCTTAGTTGGGGATGATTTACCGACTGGCGTTAATGCAGCGCCTGCTTCCGGCGACGCCGATTCTTTATTTTCCGTCTGTGCATCATTAGGAGCGGCTTCAGAAGCTGCTGCGGGGCCTGATTCCTGTAACGCCTGGTTTTCGTTGTCGCACGTTTCCCAATTGGTATTTGGTGAACCCAAGTGATCACGTCGTGTTATGAGTGTAAAGAGCGTAATAAGGCCCTCATCATCCAACTCCACTTCTGGCAGCGACAACGCCTCCACATGCTGCTCCATGATGAGTGTTTCAGCAAGTTGCTGCATGGTGGAAGCATCGCTAATGCCGAATAACTCCAAGTACCGGGCAGATTTCAGGGAACGTACGATCTCTACAATCAAACCCAGACATGTACGCCAACTTTCGCTACGAAATGTCAGAGTCTCCAACTTATTAAACCACAGAGGATACGACACGTCTGGATCCTTCAGGCGCTGGCTTCTCCCCTGCAACCTAGGTTTCCTACTGACGTAGGTTTCCACGGGTATTCCGCTAACTTCCACTTCCCACTTAACGTCGGCAAGAACCCTTTGAAGCGCTTTCAACTGGGCATGTGTCAGAGGGGGATCAACGGCTGCGAGACGACCACCGTCGTACAAACTGTGGATAAGTTCTACGTGTGGCAGAACATTCGTGCGAAAACACTCCCTCACGTATAGCTCTACCGCATCTAAGACATTTTTTGCCCCCGTCAAACCCGGTTGCACCATTAGTGTTGGAGTGACCGGCAAAACCACTGTCGCCGGTGACGGGCGCGGTGAATAGCGGGTATATGTCGCGACCCCACCACCCTGGGGCGACACAGTGGAATTTGACAGTATGTAGTTCATCTTTCTCTGGCTTGTCATACCCTCCACTTGCTTTTCACGCAACTCCTCACGTAATTTCAAGTTTTCTCGCTCGAGCTCAACAACATGCTGCTGCTGAATGCCTAACTCGCTCGTGGTTGTCGCTAGCAGGTCCCGAAGCCGCACAATTTCGTTCTTGAGGCAGTCGCACTCTGCTCGAACACCGCAAAGTTGCTCCTGCGTTACGCAGTGTGCCGACACCATTTCCTGGAGCTGGTGATGTAGAGAAGCACATTCCTCTAATTTTTGACGGTAACGCTCCACCGGAATGCCACTTGGAGAAATACGGCAGGGAACAGCCGGTTTCTTAACTTCCGAGGCATGCGCTTGTTCCTCTAGCCCCGCCTTCGGCGCAGCACTCTCTAACGCCGGCACCGAAGCATTGCTCAGGTGACCCCACCTTAGGCGTCTTGAGGAGCTCATCGTATCCTCAACCTCTTTCCCCCCTTGTGATGCTGAGCGCACAGTTGGGAGTGTTGGACAGCCGGTACTTTCATGTGTGGAAGACTTTTCCCATGTTTGTTGTCGTTCTAAACCCTCTCCGGCTTTGACAACTTTCCACGTACATTCTCGCTGGGCCACTAACGCCTCACTTTCAGACTTTCCCGTCGGCACAGAGGGATCGGTTGCAACCGCCGACATTGCTTCCCCGTCAGTGAGGCGGGGTGATGATGGTGAGGTAGCGGCTTTGAACTGAAGAACAGGGAGCCAAACTAGCAAAAGAAAAACAGCGTTTTTTTTGCTTCTGAATTACTACGTGAGCCTGCCTCTGATAAGGTACAGTTTTATTCTATTTGTGGTCTGAGAAAAAAAGTAGAAACAGTGCAGAGTAATGATGTACCGGAGGACGTAGGCGCTAACCACAGATGTTGGAGAAGCGTTCTCACCATTACTCTATGAGAACAACTTGGGGAAAACACCCTTTTTCTCTTGGAAGTGCTTTTCATGGTGTCGGACAATGACCACTAAGAATACTACGGGGGCGTTAGCTGTCACACAAACCGTACATATGAGCACTTTAAAGTCTCCCCCATCATTCCTTGCCTTTTGTCCTCTCTTTCAATCCACATTCTTTAGATACATAACAAACGTCTTCTACAACGAAGCACGACAATGCGCCTGCCAGTACGCCCCCCCCCCATTATATGGGAACAACAACGAAAACGAAAATAACAACGTCAACAACAACAGAAAAACTTAGACAAGGAAAATGTAGCATCAGCATAGGCGGTGGTTCACCAGCACAAAATGAAGGATGCGAACTCATACGTAGAGAAATTGGTTGCGTTGGCAAGAAGAGTCAAAACAACCTCGGTACCTCCATTGACAATTAGTGCCGAAAAGGTGAGAGAAGTCAGGGATAAGATGCTTATCATGAAGTACTGCAAAACAAAACAAAAAGAAAAGCCGAGCGTATTTATACGAGGTCGGTCCTGTCATTCGTTCTCCTCTTTCATGTAGGCACATAGGTACCGCCAAACTAACCACCTGCTCGGGGGAAAACAGAATCAATCTGGATTTTTTTTTTCCCTTACACGAGTACCCCACGACTACTTCCCCGTCTTGTCCCCAGGCAATTTCCTACTTTTCTTCCCTCTGTATTCCTTTGTTAATTCCAATGGTGTGCATCTCCCCACCGCCCGCCCCCACATTTCCTCCCTTTCGTAACAAGAAGTTTCCTCTAATTCAAATACCTAATCGGTTGATGGTTGTTTCGTCTACCACGTTGCGTCCAGAAACAAACGCGCTGAACACCATCATTACGTATCAGATCCTACCCCCTTCCCCCGTTTGTGCCGCAGCGGTGATTTTTTCCCCCTTTTTCCCTCCACGAACAAATGGTTAAGTTGCACATTGGATTGTGGTACTGAAAAAAAATACAAAAAAGTGGCATTCACTCAACCATGAGCTGAGTCGCTGACCTCAACTTCCCCTCCCCTTTATTGCCGGCGTTGCGCCCTCGAAGTCAGTCTATCGCTTTGTAGTGAAGCTGCACGGGTGTACGGCGATGCTCGCCCCTGTGCCGCAATCCCACTGTTGCTTGTGCTACCGCGGCGTCCCGCCAACGTTTGAGGTGAGGCCTTTGGTGGTTCTTCTCCGAAACGGGATTTTATCAATTCGTTAAATACAGTCAGTGGTGTCCGTATTTTCCCATCCTTCGTTGCGGGCAACTGGTGCACCTCCGGGTCCTTTGAGCGGCGCTGCAAAAAATCTGGTTGAAGGAAGCGTTTGCTCAGTAAAAGATCGCGAACAGGGTGCAGTACATCCTCGGGGACGACGGGACCCAGCGGATCCTCCTCCTCAGGCAAGATGCCGTTCTCCTCTTCCTGAAGCTCCGCTGCGGCAGCGGCTTCGAGGTCACTGGTAGGGCGCGGTGTATTCGTTACGGAACGAGTGAGCCGCGAAGTGGATTGGGCCCCTCCCGCTGGACGCGCGGAGTTGAGTTGCTGTTGCTGCTGCTGCTGATATTTCTGCAGCTGCTGTTCCTTTATACGTTGCCTTTTGGCGTTCTCGAGCAACTCCAGTCCTTCTTTGCGCGAGAGTAACTTCGGCATCACATTCTTCTTAATGAAGCCCTCCGGGATGTGCGACTGCAGGGAGATGGCTTCTTCGTTTAACTTAGCGTGGGAAAAAGACATGGCGTGGGGATTTTTGCTATTTCCCGAGCTGACGCCCCAGTTGGAGCCGAGGATAAAGTACCGCGGCGGGCACGTGGTAAAGGGTTGCAGAGCCTTTAAGGGGACGTTTATTTTCGTTCCTACCTTCTGCGAGATCTTGGTTGGAGCCATGATTGTGTAATAGTTCTCTTCAGACCCCGAATCCGGATCGAAAAAGTACTCAGCAAGTACACCCTCACATTGAAAGTCATGAAGTTCGTTGTCATTTACGATCGCTGCGCGGATGACTGCTGCGAAACGGTAGCGCTCCTCTTGTGCATTTAAGAACGCTGTTCTCGGGCGTCGGTCATCGTGAGAGTCAGCAACCATAAGAAGAACCTTCTCATTCGTAGCGTCGTAAACAATCATGTCAAGTTCTCCCTTCACAACGGTGTCTCGACTGTTATTCTGCATGTACGAATAAGTGACCGGGGAGAGGACGACAATGTGCGGAAGCCCACGTTGTTCTGCAACATTCTTCACGAAGCTTTGCCTATGAGTTGTGTTGAGAGACGGCACATAGCTGGTCTTCTGGACTTGCCACATCTTCTTATATTCTTCAAGTGTTGGAAAGGTCTTCCCCACGAGCTTGTTGGGCCCGATTTGTGGCGCATCTGCCGTAATGCAGGCAAGGAACCAGTAACGGAACACCTCCAAGTCCTTCAGCGGGCCTGCGGCACTCTTGGTTGCTATGGCACCGGAGACTTGAACTCCCCCCTCTTCTGTGTCTGACGGCCCGCCCCCTACAATTGTGACGTAGTTCTTGTGACATTGCTGAACAATTTTTGGCAAAGAATACTGCGCAACGCGGCGACTCTTGACGATTTCGTTGTCAGCAGGGAGGCCGCGCGTGCTGACATCCTCACCACCCTCAAATGGTTCGGCCAGTGCCTTATCCCTGCGTGCGCGAAGGGACACAAGCCGGTCGATACCAAATTTTCGCATAATTTCATTGCGAACGTTGATAAACTCCTGCAAACGGAAAAGCGATGGGCATTCCTCCAGTGCCTTACGGTGACGCGCTACTAACCCCCGCTTCTCTTCGTACTCTACACGTTTGTTTTGTAGCACCTGCTGGGAATACATCTTTGTGTGTTCGTCCACCTCGAACGGTTTCTGTTCAGATTTCAATGTGAAGGGTGGCACGCCTCCCATCTTCACGAGCTGTTCCGGTACCTCCCCGCTACTGCTGTCGCTAGAGCAGTGTCCTTCTTCAAGAGTGGCATACTGACGGTAGAGAGCAATTGTGGCAGCGCTCTCCAATAGGAGCGCGAGTGAGGGTTTGTAAGGCATAAACATTTGGTGGCGAAGCAGCACTGCATTTTCACGTTCCCATATTGCCAGTTCGCGGTGCGCGTCTCTCAGTGCCACTTGCTCAGCACTGTCCATCACAACGGCCTGTAGTTCCTGCTGCTTATTCATGAAGAATTTGGCCCGTGCTTTGGGATCCTCAATAAGGTCGGCAATGTTTTCGTCGCTGCGGAGGTATGGCCTCAACATCTTCTGAACACTGTCGTCCCTGAAAGCATCCCTCAACTGTGCATGAATGGCAACGCGCACCGCAAGGAGATCCGCTTGCTCAGACTGCAGTAACTTCATCACGCGGTCTGCATATCGGTCAGCTTTGAGCAAATTAGGGTCCCCTGCGTAATGCGTGCAATCCGAAGCCAAAACACTGGCAAGCGTTACTAAAGATGTGCTCATTTCGGATCCTCAGCCCTTGAAAACAGTACCGCAAGATGGAGTTCCTTTCCTACCCTCTCCCTTTATATGTTTCACTGTCCTCTCTCTATTTCTCCCGTAGCTTTTGTAACAAATTCCAGTTCTAAAAAAAAACACTTGATGAAACTAAGATAATTCAGTTGATAAAGTTAAAACAGGATTTCCCTCGGGGGAAACGTGCCCTCTATTGAAAATGATAAATGGATAAATGGAGGAAAAGGTCGGAGCAAAATAGAAACGGAGATATGGACAAATAAGCGCGTGACTAAACAGAGAGACGGTTGGTCGGTCAAAACCGGTAAGGTTAGTATGGTAGTGTCAGGATGCCGCCCAAGGAACATGAACATTTGTGGCATGTTAATGCGATGTGAATAACAGTTGGTGAGGAGAGCAAGTGCACACAAGCAAAAAAATGGTCGTAAAATAAAGGTGAAGTGGTGTTACACTGAAGTTCGACTTCAGTGTGACAGACCGGCTTATCCACGCCACTTCCTCTGAGCTTTCTGTTGCATATCCGTTGTTAGTTGAGCAGTGTGATTACCACCACTAAAATTGGACACCTTAAGCGGGTTCACAAATTGGCATGACGTCCTATCGAGGGAAAAACCTGCAGCATGGGAGGAAGAGATGAAAAGCAGAAGGGCAGAGGAGTTGTTGGGGGACATCACTTGAACATGTGCTGATGCTCCTCCCGCTCTTCCACCTCCGGAGTTTCAGCCGCTGTCGCCATAGACTCCGCCTCCCGCACTTCCACAGCATTCCAGTCCCAAAACATCATGTCATCACAGTTCTCGATCGGTAGATAATTCACGTTGCCATGGAAGGGTACACGGAGCTTTTCAACTAAAGGCTCCACCCGCAGGAAATCCGCAACACTTGCGTCCGTCGCAGCAAGTTCCACCAACAAACCGGCGAGAGCCACAAGTGTGTAATCTTCACGCTTGACGGCCAGCGCGGCTTCCCGCACCTCACTGTCACTTACAGGGGTTGACTTCTCCTGATAGAGATCTGGCGAGAAGGGAGCACAACGCCGCGACTGCAGCTGTTGTCTTTGTGTCCACTCAAACTCTGCTTCAAGCATGGCAGCTTGCCGTTGCGCACGCCTGCTACCCTCAGCCGCCACGGTGATGTCACTTGGCGCTTCGCTCCGCTGGTGTGGGTGACAAAACCGTGGTCGTCTCGGCTCAAATGCCTCCAGTACCAATGTTTGCACGGGGGAAAAACGATAATTTATCTCGGCATCTATAAAAAGAATGCGCTTGGGAGGGGCATTCAACTCAGAGGCCACTTCATTGAGGTAGTCTTGAAAATTGCTACGAGCGGCGGCGCTCGGTTTCCTTCCTCTGTACATGTTATTTCGATTCCCCGCTGATCCAGACGTAGGGTCGTGTACCATACGGTACTCGCATGGAAACTCCTTTACGTTGAGCAACTTTCCATCGGAGTCACAGTTTGGGAACGGAGCGAAGAGTGTTACGTCGCAGCGGAGGCGTCTTAGTGTTTCGCCGAAATACTGAAGAAAGGGTCGGCACTTTATTTGCGTGGAGACACGGGGATGCGGGGCAACGAGGGATCCGTACAAGCGAATACCGATGACTAGCCGCGAGCGCAGTTTAATGGTTTGTAACCCTGTGGTAAGGGGTGTCAGTGCGTTGCCTCCACCAGCAGTCATATTCCTGATCGATGTGCTGGTGGTTGTGGCGGCTAGTTAAAATGTATTAAAAGAAATAAAGTGAGAAGAAAAGAAATACAAGCACTCTGAAGGCGCATAAAAGTGCACGAGCATACAGGGGGAAACCATAATGTCTAGGACGCACCGCCAGTAGGAAGAAGTTATTCAATACAACACAATTCTTCTTTTCTGTGAGTAGTGGCCCGTTGATGATCAGAGTACAGAGGCTTACGGGCATTCAGGCTCAGTTTCTATCTCTCAACTAGCCAAAAATGGTGCTAATTAAGAAGACAAAAACCTTCACTTCACTTCACGTCCTACGTCCCAGCCTGTCACGTAATGAAATGAGGGGAAAACGCTTTTGGGCAAGAGCCCCACATCTTCTCTAGTACCACTCAGCAAGATCGAGCGGGTGGGGACTGCATTTTTCCTTTTCCCCAAGCCCCTGCTCCCGTTAAATCCGGCTTGGACACACACGTGACCCAACCAAAAGCACATTCCAGCAATGCACATAGCACTGCACAGACGTAATCAAACTGAACGACCCCGGCGGTTGCTTACCGCACCTGCAGATGCTCCTAAATGTAGAAAATGGCACTCTTCTGTTAATAATAATTCAAGTAGGAAGGCTCAGGTTAAAGGCTCAGCAGCAATGATCAGAATAACAACCTTTTCCCACCCCTTCATCGCCTGTACAACTGTCCCGGCAACATCGGGTTGCCCAGTAACGAACAGACGGCGGGAAATAAAGGGGATACGCGACACCAATGACGAGAGTTACCCATCGGCGTGTACTCTCTCCCCATCAGTACACTTTCGCATGAGTTGTCTGAGCTTCCTTGTTCCACACATACGGAGATACATACATTACTTCTTTTAATCTACATTTTTTCTTTGCGCCACTCTAATAACAAGAGGAATGGAGCGGCGCTGGGATTTCAGCTTCACTCGCCTCATATACTCGGCATCCATTCTCTCTTTTAGCCTTAGCCGCATTCCCAATACCCGCTCCTCCTTCTTCTGCAGTATTCGTTCTTCCTCCTCCAGTTCCTCCCGACGGCGGCGAGCCGTGACGCGATCGGGCTTCGGGGTTTCGCATCCTCCGTTCCGACACGGCGATTCAACTAAAGCCGTTGTGTCCAGCCGTGGAGGGGACTTTGACAGCGCACTTAAGAGCGGACGCAACCGACCAGTTTCTCCTGGTCGTTGCCTGGGAGAGCTCGGTGAGGCTCCACACTTGGGGCTGGTGAAACCACGTTTACTCTTTGCTGGCAAACGTGGGGGCACTTCATCGTCCACAGTTGTTGACGACCCCTCAGGTTGTGCTGCTTCGGAATCGCCCTCCTTTACAGACTGTTTTTCTGTACCATATAAGCGCTCGCGCCACAGGGATTCTGCTTCCTTTTTAATCCTTTCCTCAAATAGTTGAAGCTCATCAACCTTGCGAACCTTCGGCAAGCGGCTTTCACGAACACTTTCATGAACCCTATAAACGGTGTTACGCATACGCAGTGATGTATCCACCACAAAGAAATCATCGGGTAAGTCGAGGACAAAGGCGATCAGGTCGTCCACTTCCGTTGGGTTCTCCTCTGGTATTTCATAAACATCGTACTGGAACATTTCCCATGAGGTATGACAACGAGAAACCAGCGTGTGGGCGTCGTTAAGTGCCTTTTTCCGCTGCTGCCGCCGCCTTCTGTACCAGTAAGAGGTAGCTAACAACTTTTCGATTGTGTGCCGATTTTCAAGCTCCTCTAGTGCATCTCGACGCTTTTTCATGCTTTCCATGCGATTATTGTGCGACTTAACGGAGCCAGTAGTAGAAGAACTGGGGGACCCCAATACATATGTACCCAGCGAATCATTAGCTTCTTCAACCTCCAGAAAAATCTGTGGTGACTCCAGTTGGTTGGCTTCTCTGTCCTCTGCCAGCAGTCGTTCAGCCTTCTTGTGAGCGAAAAGCACCTGCCGCGACGATGGGATTTTGTACGGTGCATCTTCGCACTCCTCGAGGATCCTGCGCTTCATTGCATACGTCTTATAATTGTCGGTGTTGTGGAAGTCAGTACACCCCAGGTTAATCACATCCTCTGCCGTGAAGCCGTTGATCCCGCTTATCAGAGCAGGAATATCCCTCGGTTGTTGTGGAGGGGGACGACCCTTGCTATGGAGGGGTGCTATCTTCGGCTTCGGCACCATCTGAAAGTCCAAATTCGCATTGCTGTTGCCACCATTAAGGGTGAAACTTCGCTGTTTTGGAATTCGATGGAGCGTACGCGTTGCGGTTTGCTCGTAGTCCTGTTCCAACCTCTGTTTCAGCACCTCCGTCACGTTGGTTGTGATGCCACGTGAACTAGAGTGGATGGTGTGTTCTGTCTCCAGCAGACAGATGCGAATCAAACACCACACCTCTACATACATGTCGCGCGTCACCTCCTCGAAGTTTCGGAGAAATATAAATGGGAAACTAAAGAACTTTTCGAAGAAGGTATCAAATGACACCAGCTCTGATGTCCCGCGGAACGCCCACTCCTCTTCGGCGATCGCAATATTTGATGCGGAGTTATTCAGGGGGAAAAACAGATTCAGTAGGTCTAGCACGAATTCAACGAACACATCCTTTGTCAACCGACCATCTTCGTCGTGCGGCAGCATGTTGTATACGTCCCGAACCGACTGCCGCACCATTGGGGAGCTGTTGTGGAAGGCACACCAATTCAGGTAACCCTGATCCACGTGAACTTTAGACGGTGAGGGTGCGAGCCCCTCCCAAGTAGTTGGTGGCGAAATAGTTTCAACATTCACCCTTCCCTCCATTACGCTAACTGTCGTATCACCCTGGAGGCGCAACAGCGGAGACGTGAACTCTGGCACGTACATCAGATGTGCCCTTCTGGTGGAACTTTTTTTTTCACCGTTAGGGTTGCGACTTCCGAGAGCCTCCTCATGGAGAGCACAACATATTATTTTGTACCTCAGCAACAGAAGACTCTGACGCCATACTCCAAGAAACTCGCCACCCTGCCGGTAGATATGAACAAACAAGGGGTTATGTGCTAGAGCTTCTCGCGCCTTCCTATCTGATGGAAGTTGCACCTTTTGCAACTGTCTGTGCACACAACCGGTGGGCCACATACCCTGATGCGGTGGAGGCCACTGTCTAATAAACCCCATCGGCGGGAGCTGTTCGTCCCAAATGTATGAAAGACCGTAAAGCCGATTGTCTGCTTTTTCCTGCTGAAACAGCCTCTTTATTTCATCGTCAACGCGGGACTCGTGGTCCTGTCCAAAAACGGGAAGAACCGTGGTTGTTGCCGAATCCCGCAGCGTCTTCAAGGAGGAAGTTTTCATGATAGTCGATGGGTGCCTGGTGGCCCACTTGCTTTCACCCTCCAGTTGTACGTACTGCGAAGAAGAAACGAGGGGAACTCCATATTCGCGCTCGGCTGAAAACAACTTCTCTGGGAAGTCGCGCACCACGCTCATCTCCTTACGGTAGCACTCTGTTGCTATCCGCCGGACACGTTTCCTATAGGAAGGGTCGAGCACGAGCCGCTTCCACCATGGCAAATCTCGTGCACGATTTATAGAGGGCTTTGGCTCCTTTGTTTCCTTAACACTCGTCATGTTGGAGCTACACCTCCCTTCGTCCTTGCTGAAACGAGCCAAACATAAATGTGTACGAAACAGCAAAGAGAGATGGAAAGGTTTGCAAGAGACGGAGGAAGGGGGAGAAATGTAAGTTTGTTGGGCGCATCAAATATGTTCTTCACTCTTTTTTAGTTTCCTTTGAATATATCCCAGCTACAGTTTCCAAGAGAGGTTGCGTGCTCCACTTTAGCAGATTCAATGTTCACCGATTATGTAACCTTTGCAAGATTCAACATCGTCCCTTCCTCTCTATCCGGTTGCTCCGCCACTACCACCAGGACATGCCCACTTACTGAGCCATGAAAACCTCAACGAAACGACGTTTCTCACGAAGTCCAACGTTCAACGCACATCGTGGGCGAGAGATCCCACAAAGCACTTGACGCACTTTTGTGCCTTCAACCACCACAACTCCCTCCACTGCTTCCGCCGGGGGGTCGGTTCCCACGGATGCCAGGCGTGCGGTGGCCGTAGGAAACTGCGGACTGTACCACGCGGGGTCGCGGCTCCCATAAAGTGAAGCGCTCATAGAGAAGAGATACGAGAGAACGCTATGGGGTCGCACGACAGTATGGAGGGCCGCTGTGTCATAACTCAGAGCACTTACTAGCAAGCGCGCGGGTGTAACGCCCACTCGAATTGGGGAAATATTTAGCATACCTTTCCCATTGGTACAGCTTCCCTCTGCGAAGAGCACCAGTGGTACGCCAAGGCGGTGACAGCGACGTTGAAGCAAAGTAATGTCGATCGGCAGCGCCTCACCACTGTGGGCATTACTGCTATCGTCTGCCACTGTAGAAAGAAAGGTAGAGGTTCCGGTATTGTAAATGTGCCACCACACCCGCCACCGCTGCAGAGGCGACGGTTTCATCACAAAGAGGGTACCATCTTCATCTTTTTTGCTCTTTTCCGGGGAAGATCCGGCTTTGCCACCGTAGAAGGCTGCGACGAAGAGTGGAATCTGCTCCGCCACTTCAATAACACACATGTCCCAAACAGACTGAAGATTAGCGACCACCACATCCCCAGCGGAAGGTGACAAAGAGCCGCTGGTTGGCACGCGCGCAATGGAAACGTTACCGAGGGAGAATAGGAGGCCACGCAGCAGCCCACGCTGCAGCCCTCCGAACAACAAATGCGACAGAGACGAAAGGCCCGGCAAAAGGTAAAACAAGTAATTGAATGTATCCACCAAAAACAATAGCGACATTATGACAACCGCAATGACGCAGCGTACGGGAAATAGAACTGCAGCAAACAGGGTGGAAAATGCTGTTGGAGTTTTCATGGAGATGAAAGGATTGATGCCGGTGGCGGCATCACCAAACTTCCTGTACTTCTCCATATTGCACTGAGATCACCAATAACACGGTTTGCCCCCTCTCACACCTCAAAAGTATTATTTACGAAACCTAGTGAACTTTTGCGGGAAGCACGCCACAATCAGTTGACGTCGCAACACACCGACCACTCAAGAAATATAACAAAACATAAGAAAAAAATATATAACTAGTGGTAGGTGCAATTCCACGAACAGACGTTATATCACCGGGAACAAATTGAATTTACATCGACAGTTCGTTAAACGAAAGGAGCGGAGACGTCCGTGTGGTGCCCACGCCCCCGTGCACCAACATCCCATATCCCCGCGACACTGTGCGAAGAGAGGGTAAGTGCCGCAGCTATCATTTCAACTCATGCAGAATTAAACCACTAGCCATTCAAAACACCAGGTGAGTTGTTGCTCCTGCAACCGTCGGCGTGTGCGGAGGGCGTTTGACGCCACCTGAGGGTACTGGGCAGCGTAAAGAACAATAAAAAACAGAAAAAAAAAGGGGGAAAGTGATGCTGTAAAAGAAAAAAAAGACATGTAGTACCGCATACCTGATTAACCCACTGGAAAAGGTTACGCCAAGCAGTATGATCGGAGCGAGAGCGACGTGTCTTTGTCATAGAAGCACATCGATACATTTGGGACTCTACTGACACCAGAAAAACAAAGGTTACTGATGGATTTTAAGTGAATCATTACCGGCCGCAATGTATTCGCCGTCATGAAACCGAGGGTAGCCGTCACCCTCATCCAAGACATAGGCGTTTGCTATCCAAAGTGGCCAACCGGACGGTCGCCGACATCATCGTTTAAACCTGTTTTGGAAGTTCACGGAATGACCAGTGCCAATGCAATATCTGGCACCAACTTAACAGGTGTACACGTATAGAGCCGCAACTACAGTTCTTATAAGACGCTGCCACCTCTTCGTTCACGCGGTACACCCGCCCACATTTTGACTCGGCTACTCTTTCGTCGTGCGCCAACAAGCGATTTCCTTGTAGACTACTTGCAGGTTCGCTTTTTGCCACTCCTCTCCCCGGATCGCCTCTAACGTGTGCGAACACGCTCCGTACGGTGCAAAGGCGACACGACATCTGAGAGCATTTCATTAAAATAGTGATAGTCAACAAGTACCTCCCTCTTTTCCGGGGACATGCGCACCACCTTATTGGAAAACCTGTAGTGCTTTATTATGTCGTCCGCGGCATATGTGTGCCGAGCAGAAATGTGTCTACCACTTTCCATTTCAGTTGCGTCAAAAATTACCACAAGCTGAAATGAGCAGGGAAACGCTGCGGTAGCGGCTGGTCTCCTCTCTTCCTCGGATATCGCTTCCTGTGGGATCGCGGGAGATGCCACCTGCAGAGAATTCAGCGTGCAAAGACTATTAGTCATATTATGCTTTACATAGCGGTAGAGCGGGCTGTAACGGTTAATCGTGTGCGTGATGTCCACTGGGAACCATAACAGTAGTCTACCGTCCCGCCCATCGAGGTGCTTCTCCCCAGAACATGTCCATCTTAATTCCTCAACTTGAATGGACACTTGCTTCAGGGCACTCTCAGGCGAGTTGATGGGAACGTATGAACACCCCGACCCCGTAGCCCCGCCAAAACTGGCCCCGCCATCCGCATCACTGCTACATGAACTCGTGGCAGGCGACGACAGTACTTGGCGTTTAGAGGTGTGTTCACGACCTCGTTTCCGTTTCAGGTGTTCCTCTGCCAACACCTCTACAATATGCGACTCGGCGTCCGCCCACTCCCTCGATTCGCGATCCATCCTCGTTACATCATCAAGTTCTCCCTCGCGTCTATGCGGATGGGTTTCTGTCTGAACGGTACCGTCGCTTATATGGTGTTCCAAATGTTTCGATAACTGGCCCGATCGCTTACTCTTGTCATCAATGTGATGATGACTACTAGTGGCGTGCCGTCGTGTCTCCGTTCTATCCACTGAACTCTTACGCCTCTTGCGTTGATGCCTTGAGTTGTCTGTTGGCTCTGATGTTACAATGAAGAGCCGCAGCTGACCATGTGCGAGTGCCTTGCTTGAACTGCTGTTAGCCATGCGAAAAGTGAGGTCCCAGCAGTCTCGATCTTTTGTACCCGGGGCCATTGCCAGCGAGCAAAAGTCACTGAAGACTATGCGGTGACCTAACTCCTCACCATACGCCGCCTTTCCAACAACGAGTGCGGCAACAAGTCCGACGAATATGATGTTCCCAAAAGAAAGCAGTGTTACAATGAGCGTACGTCCGGTAAAGCACACGTGATGCGGATCGAGCATGGTGTCTTGCTGCTCACCAACATAACCACCGTTAGCCGCAAAGCTAACAACGGTGAAATACAGAGCGGACACCCACGTTGAGCCGTCTTGGGCACCACACCCGCGGGCCCACACAACATACGCTGCAGAGAACACGAATAGTATTCCAACGTACAATAGAATTGTGTACGTGATTAGTAATGACCACGGTTGCGAACGAAGTGTGTAGAAGATGGATAGCAACGCAAAGTTAAACCACCGCACGCCCACTTCACGAGTGGAAAGACATCCGTCATCATTAAAAGCACGAACAAACTGTTTACTCCCACCTCGTGTCGAGTCCGTCGGTGAGGCCAGAAGTAATTCGGGATTCACCAAGGGCTTCTGCCGTTTGGGCGCAAGTGAGTGGCCACGAAGTTTCTGTGACATCCTGGAGCTCATAAAAGAGGAATAGTTAAACGGTAAACACAATATATTATGCGAGTAGCACCGGCCCCGACTGACCGCACTTACTTCCTTTGGTTGTATGTGTGAATATTCGCAGCCTCGCCTTTTCTGCCGCACCTACGAGTGTGTCTTCAAAAAATAAAAACCGTGGGCCACTTGATGAATTCTTTGCCTTCGACAGGTGCCACCTGCTTCAGTTGGAGCCACTTATTAGATGCAGCTTCTCTCGAAGCGCTAGCGCCCATGACAAAGAAAAAAAGTGAGGAAAAGCAATTACGGTAAAGCAGAATATATATATATATATACATGGAATGCAAGTGTAATGTGAAGAAGGGTGGAGAAAAAGGGCAATGAGCCATATTTCATGGTTTGATGCCCATATGCTTTCCCGTTCGTCGTAGCTCACTTCAACAATCTAAGGTTTTGTATATGCGGAGGGATGTGGGACAGCGGGTGTACTCCTCCACAAAAGATGGGACGGCCAATTCCGGCACGAATGACACACGCCCAGCGACTTAAACCATTGAAAGAAGGAGAGAGAGAATCAGGCACAGAAGAATGAAGGTAACTGCGTGAAGGAGGAATATGGATGTGGGAATAGTTGAAGGAGAGATATGAAATAGTACCAAAAGTGGTTGCACGGCGCATTTATGTTATCCTCAAAAAGATGACAAAAAAGGTTAAATATCTGCTCTCTAGTTGGGAACCGCACGCTCTCCATCTTAACCCCCGAGTTCACTGCATACACTGGACAACAACTACCGGGCGCAGTGTCCTCCTGCGGTGGTCTGTTCACACGTGAGCGAGAATGCAGCGAGGAAGACGCAGACGCGCTTCCTTCATCCCCCTTCTTCTTCTTTTAACGAAACATCCCTCCATCCTCCACATAGTAAAACCAGCGCTTCTTACCACCAACTTGTAGATATGCTGTTCACAAACTACTGATGTGTTCTCCCACCAGCAGAGCTTGCACATTTTTGTGGAGGCACGCCGATTTCGTTCGCACGCCCTTGCTCATATTTCAAAGCTGCGAAAAGGTCATGAGGTTGTAGGGTGGTGAAAAGATGTAAGCTTACCTTGTCACTCACTCCCCACATGATGTTGTCTGACGCCATGAAAATCATCCACCATCTTTCGGCAGCATTACCTGCTTTATGTCACCGCGGCCCGTTTTCCAGTTCCTCGTTTCCGTGAGCTGTGCGAACGTTGGTTTCCGGGTCCATTTCGATACTGTCCGCATTTTTTATAATCAACCTAATTTTCCCATCTGCCACCAATACTACTCCCGCCCCATTCTCGTGTCCTACGTAAGCACTGGTACTGAAGATTGTAAACACTCTTGCGTTCTTGCTGAGCTTCAGCCCATCCGACTTCTCCTGGTGAGCACGAAAAATGTATTCGTAGTTATGGTTGCCTAAGAAGTCGTCAACGGCTTTACTACCAAAAAGGATGACACCCCGGCCGCGGGGGTTGTCGCCGAAACCCCACCGGTCGAGTTGAGTTTCATCCTCCGCAGGGTCCGCCCAACAGGTGTCCATTGCAAGTTGCCGCAGTTGTCTCTGCTGAGGCGTTTCATCGGCAGGCGCCTGGAACAAGGTCCGCATCACAGGGAAATCCCCACGGCTCAGCTGTGACAACCGATCGTCAGCACCACCGCTATATCGCGGAATACCCCCGTGCGTACAGAATATCTTTCCATCAATATTTGCGGTGAGTGGAAGATAGGCGAAGGTATCGCTTACGCAGTTCCACACTTCCTCACCTAATGTGAATCCAAACAACTCACGGCATTGTGCACGGAAGCTCGTGTGACCATAACCTGCGATATCACCGCTTACGAGACTGTCTTCGTGGTTTCCACGAAGGAGAAGTACCTTGTCCGGGGCCAATACCTTCATGGCAAAAAGGTAGGCAACGACTTCTACACTGAAGGGGCCACGGTCAACGTAATCCCCAAGGAACACAAAGCGATGCGGCGTGTAACGAAGGTCCTGAAACGAAATTAGGTTGTCCAGAAAATAGAAAAGATCAATGAAGTTTCCGTGGATGTCGCCAAAGACATAGCACGGAGAATAACTGCTTCCATGGCGTGGTTCGCTTTTCAACACCCGCTTAACCTCTTCGCAAAGACTGCAAAGTGCCCGACCAAAACCCTCCACGTCGTCGGAGTTGTGCCTGCACTCATTATTCAGCGTAAAGTTTCTCACGATGTAATGAAACACCGCACTACCTCGAGAAGACATGGGTGAGGGTGCACTATAGCCGTCAATAACTTGTTGGTTAAAGGTACGTAGCGTCCTGTGGGACACCAGGCCATCTGATGCTAAGGAGCCCTCGCGCACACCGAGCGGTCGTCCACTACTAAACCGCTGGATATCATGACGAGGTGCATCAAGGCTCGCAGATATCGGTTGCACGGACATCGGCGGCCGACACGAACTAGGATCGCGAGGAGGGGGCTCGCTCTGGTCGTCGGCCCGACTGAAACCAACCATTATGGACGGTCTGCAACCCCCACAACCTGAGGTGGCGGAAACAGCCGCTGCAGCAGCAGCACCGAACGTGACACCACGCAGCTCTGCACCACCGCCAGCAGGCCCATCAATTCCCATACTTGGGGAACGAATGATGTCACAGTGGTCTGCGGAAAAGCGCCCGTGCGGGTCGGACTCATCGCGCATTGCTGACATGGAAACGGCAGGGGTATCCGGTTCGCGCATGTCCGGCCGCTTGTAGCTTTTGTCCAGAATAGAAGAGAGTGGCACAGTCATGGAGTTACCGTTCTCGATTACGAGAACGGAGAGCGAAACAGTGTAGCTCCCGTATTGTCCCCCCACGCTACTTGCCAGCGTACTGAACCTGCTGGGCGAACACGAACCGACATCACACGAATGGCGAATCGAAACACGAGGTTTGCTGACGTCCGGAATCCTGTTTTGCGAGAGGCGCTGCCGCAACTGTTCTACCTCGTCGTACAACTCCGCATTCTTCCCTTGCAGCTCTAACACGCGCTGCATGAGCTCTTCCTTCGTCAGGGATGCAAGCGCCTTCACCGCTTCTGACGATGACATCGCTCCGCCTATATGCCAGTATGTATATTCTCCCGGCCCTCGCTCGTATCTGGGCAACAAATACTGTATAGATTGCGGCTATTGTCCCTCTTTCTTGGTCTCTGTGTTAAGAATCAATACGACAGCAACGCGCAAAACGTCCCTGCCGTCTCCAGAGACGT
>NW_027123943.1:29008-29570 GCF_001457755.1 Trypanosoma equiperdum | reverse complement strand
ATTGTCCCTCTTTCTTGGTCTCTGTGTTAAGACTCAATACGACAGCAACGCACAAAACGTCCCTGCCGTCCCCAGAGACGTAAAAAAAAGAAATAAAAAATAGTTAACTAGAGTGCTTGCGAAGAAAAATGGGGTAGAGAATAAAAAGCACACACCAGGCGAAAGAAGACAACATCACACAGAACTAGAGTCCACAAGATAAGAAACATCATTGAACTCTATTTCCATCGTTCCATAGTTTTGTATATTATATGAACAGGTTGTGGCATATGTATGTGCGTACCTGCATATCAGCGTTCTCCGTGCAGAGTGCAAAGAATGGAGAGTAAAAAAAAAATGTATTCGTATAAGGAAGACAAACGAGATTGCACTCCCATCCGCCACCTCAAGAAAGCTCGGTTAGACCCAGTGAGGAGCAAACACCCAGAATAGCGTTGGACAGCAATGCGCTGAACTCTGGATCATCCCCAGTATGTGCAACGAGACGCACCATCTGCAGCAACGTCCGCTTAAGTGATGTCGTGTCGCTCTCGCCGCGGTCACATTCGGTTGGAGTTGCATT
>NW_027123943.1:13808-28998 GCF_001457755.1 Trypanosoma equiperdum | reverse complement strand
AGCAACGTCCGCTTAAGTGATGTCGTGTCGCTTTCGCCGCGGTCACAATCGGCTGGAGTTGCATCAGAAGCACCTTGTGGGTACGGTTTGCTGACCGCTGAGCCCTTGTCACTCTCCTCCACCGCCTTTTCAATCCCTTCCGGAACCGGATGGATTAGTGCTATTGTCTGCAAAGATGTTTTTGCCATTTGCCGTGCCTCCTCATTTCCAATATCGTGGAGAAAACGACGGAAAACTGCTCGGTTGCGGGCACCCATCGAAGCTCGCGCCATACTCTGCAATCTTTTGTCAGTCAGTTCACCCTCTTCAATAGACTGTAGTTCACCAGTGCCAACTTCCTTCTTTTCAAGTTCCTGGGGAATACCCTTTTGTTTTTCCCTCTCACAACTCGGCCCGCCGCTCGGCGACGACAAGGACCACTGTCGGAGAAGGCACAGACTGCGGCGTGCCACGCCGGCAAATAACGATGATTCTGCAGAAGAAACCGGCACAAGTACCTGTAAGGCATCAGTAACCACGCTCACATCGGTAGAGTAGCGCATAACATATGGTATAAGTTTTCCAAGCAGCGAAACCAGCCGCTCGAGGCGCTGCAGTGCGTTGACAAGGTTTTCTGGATACTTCCCTTCAGTCGTGCTACTCGCCCCAGTTTCGACAGCTGCCGCCATCACGCGTGCTAGTGACGTCAGCGAAGCAAAACAGGAGCAAAACGCCAAAAGGCCTTCACGGCGGCTTATGTGTAGGGTGCTCTCCGCGCCCTCAGTCGTAATCGCTGTTGCCGATGAGTCCTGTTTGTCGACATTCCACAAAACATCCACTAAGAGCATTTCAAGGCACTTTTCTGCGCGGTTAAAGAATTCGCTCGGGATATGGTACAATAACCCGCGGCACGGTGTGGCAAGCACATCTGGGGAAGCGTACTCTAATAACAGAAGCACACCAACTCCACGAATTATTGCAGGTATCATTGGAGTTATCAAGCTGTCCTTCACACTTCCAGAAGATTGACAGCGTTCAGTTTGCTTCGCGGAGCCTTCGTCATTGGTGATGAAGTAAAGAAAGCCCATGAGGTCCATAAGAAAGTTGGGGTGCGCACCGGGGGGGAAAGTACGGCGAAGGGAAATTGGCTCTTGTTGACCCAAAAGATCATCCAACCCCGCACCACCGCCTAGCACATTGGACCTTTTAGTTTGGGATGTGCGTAATTTCTGGCCGACGAAGGTGATGACAATTTCCTCTGTGGGAAACTGCCGCATCACTACGCCCACGACAGCACCTCGCTCCTCCGCGCCTAGAAATATCCACAAGCGTTTCCACACATCAAGCAAGGCCACTTGAACCCTCGAGGGGAAAAAATAGGCTTCTGTCACTGCATGGGACCGAAGGCATACCTCTGAAAGTTGAAGATACCGAGGAAAATAATCATATGTATCTACCTTACTTTCTTCGCTTCGTGGTTCATTCGCAAACGACTGACGCAGGGCACCAAACAATGAAGAAGCAAAAACAGGGGCCTCTTCCTGTTGTCCAGATGAGCCCGGGGTTGTGGGTTGCGAGGCATTGCTGCGCTGAAGAACCACAATATCGCCCAGTGCACTTACAATGGTGCTGACAACAGCAGGCGTACACTGTGCATTTGCTGTGTGAAGGGACTCACTGTCGCGGTGAATCAATCCCTCGACGGCCAACCACGCTGCCTCACGCTCCTCCCTCAGAAGCAGAGGCACCTGGTCCGGTGCTAATGTTGATGATTTGAGTGAAGCCATCAATCCGTGCAATGCCCTTGTAGCAGAGAGCGCAACAACCTCACCGGACGTGGATCGTGACACGAGTCGAGACGCCGCACAAACATCAATAAAATGTGACAACGTTTTGCGTAGCAGAAGCTCTCCATCCACGCGCTGCTTCTCCACCTTGGCCTGTGTGACAAGTGCTTTGTGCATCGCGGAGTGGTGCGAAATGAATACCCGGTATACCGAATCCATTATTGTCACACGGACATCGTCTAAGAATGTTGGAGTGTCGTTAAAATGTTTCAAGAGCTGTGTCACTCGATGGCCTTCACTATTTTGACGGTTGGATTTTGGAAGGTGCGCCGTATCATCAGGCTCACTGGCCCCCTGTAGAGGGACACTTGGTGCAGCTGAGAAGTCAGGGGCCGCTGCGCAACTTTTTGCTGCCTCCAAAACAATGTCCATTAGGGGACCCAACACTTCGCGCAAGAATGTGCGCCATGAATCCGCATAAAGTCGATTGCTGTGCGCCTGAACAAGTGAAAAAAGCGTCTTGAGGGCGCTTTGCCGAACCTCAGGCCTCAAGTCGAGGCATCCGTCATACAGCTGCAGCAGCAGTGTGCACCACAAGAGGTCATAAGTTACACCACCATACTGACTGTCGGAAGTGGAAGCATTTCCACCGTTGTCGTCCGCCTCTCCATCCTGTAGATGCCCTAAGGAGGCGCTGTAGTCGGCGATGGACCACAACAGTTGCACGGCACTGAGGTTAATGTTCAACCTTTGTTCCTCACCCTGAGGCAAACGGTGCGTCATGAAAGCCCCGCCACACCGAATTAATTCCCGCAATCCAGCGCCGTTCAAACTTGTTATGTGGGAGTGTTGGACGGTTTCCAGCGTTCTAAACGCCACGCCGATACCTTGCTTTACACCCGTTGGCACATGGAAAGATTTGACTGACGTTGCTTCCGTCAACCCTGCTAACGCTCTGGCTTCGCTCGACGATAACGATGACATTAACTCAACGGGATCGTGCATAGTGACTGACCGACGTAATAAACGTAAAAGGTGTTCCCACGGCAGGCCGCATAGATCTTCGCCAAATCCCTGAATAAGCTTTAAAACCTCTTTGAGGAGTAGCAGCGACAGATCGCCCGACAGTGTATTCAGCACATCAACGTCGTCACATGCCGTGTTCGTGCCGCCACCAACGCCAACGGTAGAAATTACGGCTGGAGCCACAAACGGTAACTTGCGCAAACTACTGTATATTGTGTCTAACAACTCTGTCACCGATGACAACACCCTTGGCCTTGTATCATCATCAGCACTGTTCCCTTCGGTGCTCACGCAGTGAGAATTAATGTTGGAAAAGGATTCGCTATCTTCTGGGAATGCCAATTGGGGCTGACCCAACAAACTGCTGAGACGGGAAAGTAGAGTCACGAGTCCTGTGTTGGCGAACGGCCCTAAAGTCAAGGGCTGAACGAGCAGTTCGCCACCCAATACGGCATCTGCTCCACATTTTCTATGGATCAAGTAATATTCAGCTTTTCCGTCACAATGGGTATAGCGACAAAGCTGCGCCGCAACGACTACGACATTTTCCAATATATCCCCAAGTACCGACTTCAACTCTTCAACTGTGGCGGAGGCTTTCACCAATAGCATGAGGTGCTGAGGGCTAAACAATCGTTGATACAACACCCGTACCGGCCGCCACAACTGCAGAAAGAGCTTTGGGGGAAGCTCATCACTGCGGCCCGCTCCCACCAGCAGAGCCAATGAACAGCACTCACATATAAGTTGAAGCGATGAAAGATAGCTGGTGCTGACACCGATATTTCCCTCGCAGCCTTCGGCACCCAAGGGCAGGCTATTGCAGGCCTCCTTCACGAAGTTTGCCAGAAGATTCAACAGGGATTCGCCACTTGGGGAAAGTGCACAATTAACGAAGAGGGCCCGCAGCGCATCCTGTAAGTACTCCACATCGTGTGCGGTGTCGCGAGAAACTCCTTCCTTTGCCGGGACGTTGGCGTGTTGTTGCCGTTGAATGGTTTTTTGAAGATCGTGCAAAACTTGCGGAGTGAAGAGCAAACACGACACGACGCCGCACCACCCGTCACCCAGACCACCACCTATGTTGAATGCTATAGATACAACACAGTTCAAAATATACTGTTTCTCCTCCAGTACTTCCAGGGAGCAGTCCACGAGTTTCGCCACGGTGTCGGCATCCGAACCAAACCCTTGTGTGCTGGGCGCGTGCCTTTCTGCACCCTCTTGTTGGCGCCTTACCACCCCACTCACCTCCTCCTGTCCACGCTCTTGACTAAGCAGTTTACGGAACACCCCAAGGTAGCTGTTTCGTATTTCAGGAAGGCGCAAGAAGCAAGAAATATACACCATGTTCGTGATCCCCCTCATCACAGTGTAGATGACCCCGCCCCTTCTCATTTTTTGTGCCGAAAGGGTGAAACTACGGAAAAGAAAAGGATGCAAACTGATGAAGGTAGATTTCATCTCCCCTAATGGGACACTATCTTTTTCCCGCGTGAGCACCTCCACTATGTGGGCGAGAGTTTGTGTGAATATCGCAAGGAAATCCAATATATCTCTTGCCCCCGTCACTTTGGGGTGGGAAGGACGAGCATCTGTAGCAGTAGTGGCGGGGGGGACCTTGGGTGCACCGTGGTCGCTGTTCTCACCTTCTTGGGCATTCCCGAACACTCTTTGTTGCAACAGTCTTTGGGACCGCAGGACTGCTCTAAAATGAGATTTGAGAAAGGAAGCTGTAGTCACGGGGGACGGAAGCAGCTCACCCACGCTCTTTGATCCTTCGGGCAGTGGATCCACACGGACACTTTCTAGCACCCCATCTTCGACAGCAGTAATCATCCTCGTGAGTAGTCGTGAAGCCGCCGCAACAAGTTCTGCAAAGGGCTGAAGCAACTTCTCAGAGTCACCAAAAGGCGGATAACCGGGCCCTTGGGACTGAAGCGAAGACGATCGCGATGGTTCCATGCCGTCGCTGAGTGTGGTGGAGCCGTACCTGACACACCCCGAGTCTGGATTGAAGTGCACATCATGCCAAAATTTATGTGACTCTTGCTGGGACGATGAATCCTCATTCACCACCGTGAAGGACCTATTGCTCTCCGGTGCGATCAACAACAGTTGCTGCAGCACCTTATAGTTGCTGACCTGCTTGCGCCACAGTGACAAGAGTGATAACGCGCAATGATTTTCGACCTTGCGATCCACATCCCCCAGGCAGCGCGCCACACAAGAAACGTTGTGTCGAAGGATCGCATGCATGGTGTTTTGTAAAAGTGGAAGGGCATTTGAGAGGAGTGTCACACTCAGCTTCTGTGTGAGAATAAGTTGATGTTCATCATCGTCTGTCACTGGGATAAGTTCAACAATTCCATCATCTTTCTGCCCGGGCATTTGAGGCGAGGCGGAGCAACCGTCGCAACTGTCCATGCGTCTTAGAACGAGTGGCACGATGTCTTGATTAAGACATTGCACAAAGAAGATAGTTACATCACGAGAGGATGTAACCTTGTGAGTTTCAAAGTACTTAATAAGTGTTTCGAGGAGCAAGACGCGCAATCGCCAAGGTGCTACGGCCCAACTAGCGTCGGAAACCCCGCCCTCTGTATCCTGACCAGCACTGTTGCTGCAGTGCATTCCAATCTTCAGCCATTTAGGCGCCGTATCAGCACAGAGCGCACATATATCCTTCACGTAAGCTACCATCTGTATCCGCGCAGTAAACAAATCGTCCCTCTCCTTCGTGTCCGTGACGTCCAACTTGGCCTTTTGTAGTGGGACTGCCGAACTTCCAGCGCTAATGTTGTCGTCCCCGGAACCTCGGATAGGATCCCCACCTCCAATGTTTTGAAGTTTTTCAAGTACTGCAATTGTACGCTGCTCAATAGTGGCGGCGCAGGACGCCTCCACTACAGACGCTGGCGTGGACTGTATATACATGGTAAAAATTACGCCCATAAGATCCGCAAGCCCTGCATTGCTTAGCTCACACACGGAGAGAAAAGACATGAGCATCTGCAAAATACTGATCTGCAACTCGTCATCAGCGGCTGGTGACGGCACAAGGTCCCCAGCCGCTTCGCCGCCGTGAAAGGAGGAATTACTAGCGCCGTACTTTGTACTTCCCAGTCTCTCAAAATCTGTTGCTGCTGCACCAACTCGTACCTCTGAGGCACTCCGGTGCCGGGCACTGGAAGTGGCTGTGGCGCTGTCGACTCCGTGTTGTAGATTATCTTTGGAAGCACTATGGGGACCCTGTGATGTAGCAACCGCCGTGTTGGTGTTAGGGAGCGCGCTTCCGAGCATCTTACGCACAAGATTGCAGATAACTTGCACAACGGTGGGGGTAATGGGTATCATTTGGAGCGATGCCATCTTGGCCAAGTCCTTTAGACTCCGCAAAAGCAGCGGGCGGCTCTGCCGCATTCCATGCAGCGAATCACAAGCAAGTACGAACGCGTGAAAGATGTCACCTGCTGCGTGACCATTCATGCGCGCGTAGTGGATGGCGTCCCGCAGGGGGACCAGAGAACGGTGACGGGTGGCTTCAAGCATCAATTCCTCGAGACTCGACTGAAAAACCACCACCACCAGCGTCGAACTCGAGGGAGGGGATGACGAACTGAGAATCCGCTTCCTCGGTGCTGCCCCATCGGTGTCCTCCGATGTATTGCGGCCCGAGCTCATTTAGTGGTTAGTCTTGGACACAAAGACTCAGCGACGATATTCGGGGTTTCAGTAAAAAAAAAAAATTCGCTTTGAAAAGAACACGCTGCCGCTTATTTTGCGTGTGTTGGTTAATGCAGAAAGGTCGGTAAATTTCAGCTAATTCTTTGCTATGCGACCCCCCGTCGACTATTCGTGGGTGGTTCCTTCCGTAAACGGGAACGTTGCAAAAAAGTATGCAAATGCAGTAAACGGTGCAACGTTCTTCCTATTGTTGCTTTTTTACCCTTTTGCGTTGGGTGGGAAAGAGGCTAAGTGGACGAAAAGTAAAAAGAAAAAAATCAGAATCGAGGCGAGAAGTGGAGAGTAACGTGTCCCTTCGCGGAGAGGATTTGAATCGCAAAAATAAAGTAAATTCTAATGAATAACTGCACGAGGTGACAGCCACACTGCAAAGACATGGGACAAACAAAAACAAGAAATAAAGCTGAAATACGGCCACTGACGGGGTCAGGAGACCCACTCAAACTTTGAACCCACCTCAGTCTTGACTGCGCGTCGCGAGCGCACTTTTTTGGCAGCAGACACCACATCTTCCCGAAGGTGCACCTCATGACATACCGCCTTCAACGTGGTACTAGCCTACAACTGAAGTAAGCGCACCGCCCACATATTCGAGCCGTGCCTGCCGCTCTCAAGCGACCACTCCCCTGCGCATGTTGCCAGTCCCACCACCTAACCCCTCGGCTAACGGATTCGGGCAGGCTGGTGGGGAACCTCCACAACTATGGATTGCCTCAGCGCCGTGCCGCACTACTTCTTGTTCTTGCTGCGGCAGGACCATTCTGCCCTCTCCAACCACATTTCCAGCATCAGTGACCCTAGAGGGCACTTTCCTAACGTTGTTTGACCAATCTGGTGTCCCGAGCACTTGTGGATGCTTTTCGCATAGCGGGACCGGCTCATCGTGTCGATCATTCAGTGGTGTCGTAGCAACCGTCACGATTCCGCTTGTTCTCTGTGGTGTTTGGGACGCGGAACCTCCACAGGCCTCCGGCGACCCAGTATTATCCGTAGAAGGCGCCGTTGGCACAACTACAGAAGGTCTAAAAGGCGACGAAATATGTAACGGGCGCAGAGTATCGGCAGTTTGTGAAGTGAAGCAGTCATTACAAGTGCTATCGCTTCCAATCGAGGATGTAGAGGGGGCTATGTGCTTCACACGCAGGACACCCATAAGTCGAGCATTTTCTACCTCTTTTACGGCACATCGCTCATGCAACTGCGAGTTGCGCCTTTCTAATGTTTGATACTCCTCGTTAAGTGCCGCCCACCGACGATGGAGTTCCTCGCGCTCTTTATCAACTGCAGCAAGAAGAGACTTTTGTTTCGCAAGCAGGCCTTTCAGCGTGTCTTGTTGTGACCACTCAGCCTGTTTGTCCCACAACTGCTTCAGTTCCTCTCGCTGCCTGCCGTAATCGGTGGCAAGATTTCTCAATTGAGCGTGAAGCGAGGCGAGCTCTTCACGTTGCTGCTGTACACAGCTCTGTGCGGCATCTGCAATAGACTGGACGTCTAGGTGACGACGCTGCAACGCGCTGTAGGTGATCTGCAGCCCTGCCACCACGCCCGGAAGTGTTTTGGGCGTACGGTAGCGGCGCCATACGGCCTCTTGCCCTTCCTCGTGGTCCTCCTCCACCCGCTGCTGGCCGTCAATGTTGTCGCATGAGGGCGAGACCTGTTCACTGTCATTCTTTTTGCCGTTCTCATCGTCGCCCCGATCGCTACGCACGACCATAGCCAGTCTCCGTGCCTCCGTTCCGTCTTCCAGAGCACGCTGCCTTGACTCCACCTGATCTTCATCCCTCTGCATGCACCTCAACAGCTGACACAAGTCCTCGCAACAGTGTTGCATCACCTCTTCCTGTTCCCGTAAAGTTAACGTGGTCGACGAAGCCTGATTCCGAGTGTGCCGGAGTTCCTCTTGACTCAAAAGTACTGCATGCCGTTGTTCTAACACTGCCCACATGTAACCATGTTGCTGTAGTAGGTCCATTTTTGCGGTATACGCTTTCAGTACAGCACACTCAAGCTGCGCGCACACAGCTTCCGCGCGGTGGTTCACAACACTGACTCGTTCGGCGCGCAGTTGCATTCGCAGCCTGTCCATCTCTTCGGCCACTTCAAGTGCTTGCCTCACGGGAAGCTCTTCACTTTCACGAGACTTTTGTTGCATGACGGCCCGTGCCTCCCTCTCCAACTGTAACTCTTGCTCCACCAACTTCAATTGCTTCACTGCATCCCGTAGCCTTTGGTCCGTCAGCTCCCGCTTCTCCGTTTCTACCTGCAGCCTCTGCCTTGCTACCGCCAGCGATTTGTGCGCCTCCTGAAGCTCAATAGTGCATTGGACGAGGTGCTCTTGCTGCTCTTTGTGGCACTCATCAGCTTTGTTACGCCCTGTCACGATTGTTTTATGTATGTTTCCATCCAGTTTTTCCAGCACCTCCTCATTTCCCCTTGACACGTCGGTGAAGACATTTAATATGCTTCCCGGTGCCAGCCTCTGCGTCTGTTGCTTGACCACCTCGCTTCGCTTGCGCAGGTCCATATGGCAAGTGGACATACTTTGAATAAGATTGCCGCAGTGGCTTTCTGCGTGTTTCAGACGGACTACCAGCGTTCTTAGTCTGTTTCGTTCCCCTCGGAGTACCTCTGCGTTTTGCCAATCGCGCTGCTCCTTCTGAGGAGGAGAGCTTCCCAAAGTGAGCGGTTGCCACTCTTCTGTTGTATGTTGTTCGGGCGACTGGGGTGAGGATGACTCTCGTCCCGCGCTCGCACCGCGGCTCCCGCCAACACCCCTTACGTTATGAGATCCGCGACGCAATGCAGAGATACTATTAAGAGATCCCTCTGCGTACATAACGAGGCACCTAATGGAGCGAAAAAGGTGTGAAACAATGTCGGAAAGGTACTCGTACCTGTCTGCATACTTGTCAACGGCCTGCACCGTTTCTAGTAATGAGGTGGGTGCTGAAAGGCACTCGCGAAACTTGGCAAGCTCATGTTCTCTAGTCATTTCATCAAGAAGCCCAAACAGCTCGGCCTGTGCGTCGGTCGCGTCCCCGACGACCGTGCCGCGACACGACGGCGTGTTTTCCTCTGTGACACCATTGCTTTCTTCGTAGCTTTCAGTTTGTGTTGACTTAACCGATCCCGGCGTAAGTGACACATGTGGTTGTTTTTCTGCCATCTCCAACTGCGATGCGAGTGCAAGCAGCTCCACTTCGCGTTTGGCGAGCTCCGAAGCCAAGTTGTGGTACTGGTGGGCCTGAACTGAGAAGAGGAATGCTTCAACGACTTCTCCGACTCGAACGCGACAGTACTGTTGTGTTGACGCATCATTCAAAAGTTGCAAGAAGATGTGGTCGCGAGGTAGTTCATCAGCTAGTGCGGTGATAATGGCTTGAATGCTACCCCGCAGTTTGTCATTGTACACCTGCCTGAGGACGGACTCCCGTCGCGCAACCTCCACAACAAGATTCGCATTCGGATCGCCCTTGCAACGCTGCCCTGAGGGCTGATAAGCGGACGACCTATTGCGACCGCCCAAGTAGGCCGCCTCTATATCATTGTCAAGACAGGCGCCACCGACGTGTCCCGTATGAAGTTGGTGTATGTCTTGCAGTTCACCGTGGGAATTGATACCCAGGTTGTAGAACATGCGACCAGCTAACTCAGCTGTGCGTAGCCCTTCCTCCGAGGCGTAAAACATCTCTCAGCCGCACCGTGGTTTTTTTTTTTGCTTTCTATGGATAGGGGATTTATGGATACCGGGAGTGGTCCCTGCTCTAACCGTCTCCCTATGTGTATGCGTCTATGTCAAAAGTTTAACTCAGCTGTGCGATATTTGGCAATGTATCTATGTGGGACGCACTCAACAGTGTTACACGCACGGCCCTACCTTGTCTGTTGGAGGAATAGAGGAAAGGAAAAGATTATTGGGTGCAAAAGAAAAAAACAGATTTCCTAAGGGCCAAGTTTTGTTTGACTATACGACGTTACCTAGCACATGAAGGGAAGGAGAAACAAAAGGAAGGACATATGTACAAATAAATATATATATAAATTTGTGTATAACTGATAGGGTAGTTTGCACCAGCTGGAATAATAATCTATAGTATGCATGTATGATCGTGTATTGAGGGTCACCAACTTGGCTTAGTTAGGGGGCCGCAAGTATTTTTCGAATTTCTGCTTGAAGGCCAACGCTCTCGGGGTGATCGGGACACACATCCAGCGCACGCTGAAGCTGTGCGTATGCCTGTTCAAAGAATCCCGAAGAGTATGCAATAAGCGCTGCGTTGTAAAGGGACTCAAGTTGCAGGGGCTGCACGGCGAGTGCCATGGTAATGTCGCTGTACGCTGCCTCCACATTCCCGGCTCGTAGCTGCAACACCGCTAGGTTATTTAGTGCCTCGGCACGTTGTGGGTTGGCGGCCACTGCAACACGAAAGGCGCGCTCGGCAAGGGACAGGTCCCCAGTGGCAATTCCCACGTGCCCAATGTTAAACCATACATCCGACAGCGATTCGTCATCGGGGGCGACGGCTGCAGCCCGCTGGAGACAGCTGAGAGCAATGTCATATTGTGAGCTGTAAAAGCAGCAGAGACCGAGGTTATTCCACAATTCTGTTGTCTGCACTCCCATCTGCAGTAAACGGCGATACAAACGAAGGGCTACTTCTGGTTGCTGATTTTCATAAAAGTGGTGTGCTGCAATACAAGCAATTGCTTCTACGTTGGTGCTGTCTAGTTGCAGCACGCGACGATACATGTCGCAGGACTTCTCTTTATCCTGCAACTCTTCGTACAGCCGCGCCATGGCGATACGCAGATGGTGATCCGTCACATTTTTGCTGGAGGCACCTGACAACACCTCCAATGCTTTAAGGGGTTGATCCATGCGGACAAAAACCTTCGCTAACCGCAATACATCCATTACGTTCTCCTGCAATGCAAGGGCGGACTTGAATTGCTGCTCTGCCTCGCGAAGCTGTCCTAAACGATAATGCGCCTGCCCAAGACGGGATAGCCACCACCAGTTCCGCTGTTCTTCTTGTGAAAGAATATAATTACATAATTCCAGAACCATTCGTGGCCGGTGGGCCACATGCAAAAGATAATCACAAAGCAGTTTCGCTACTATGGGTTTGTCCTGTACGTACTTTACCACGTCCAGCTTCTGCAAGTCTAGGTGTGTTCCACCCGGAACCGATTGCAGCGACGCCGTCCCTACACGGGCAAGTCGTGCCGTGACAGGACTCATGGAAGAACTCCCCAGACGAGCGCTGTGTGTCCCCGGTCGCGCAAAGCCGCAGCGGCTACTAAGGGGTCTCATTGTACCCTTACCGCAAGACATTCTGCTTGGTGGTTTTCCAGGATTCGCAGCCGCCGGTGGCTGACCTCCGCCAAGTGATGTACCAACCGCAGTTGCATTCGATGGAACGGTTTGCTCGCCATCCAGGAGCACGTCGTTAACGCCATCGTCGTCCACATCAATTTCCTCAAACCAGTTTTGCTGCGCAAGCGCCTTCATTTGTATGGACCAAAATCGCGTGACGGTCCTTTCAATGTGCCCATCGTTTGGACTTTGCCCACACACCTTTTTCTCAGCTGAGTTCCCACTAGATACAAGGGTGACGAGAGAGCGGGAAGAGATGGCAACACATTCCTCCAGTCGGCGACGGCAAAGAAGGCTTAGGGCATAGTACATCGGATCGATGCCTGGAGGTGCCTCAGAATCAACCTCTATCGGGTTCGCGTGACCGGTACTTGGCGCCTCCGTCATCTCAGCCATTGGCAAGCTATGAAGATAATGAAAGATATTGGAGAGAAAGAGAACATACAAAGTAATGGCACGGACACCCATACATTCAGTGCACTTAGTTCTCACAAAGCCAAGTTGTCACGTGGGGAGAAATGCTCCTGGCGAGTAGCAACCCTCTACTCGCCCTTCCCAACCTTTTCATTGGAAATGATTTTTTTTCTTCTTTGAACCTTAACGCTGTGCACAACACCTTTTAAATCATCACCATAATGGAAGTTACCCGCTACCTTTCCTTTCGTTTTATGAACGCTACCGAAAGAACCTGAGTGATGACAGTGATAGCGCACAAACGGATGCAATGCATCCGCTAATTACAACAATGTTACGGTGGGAAAGAAGACCTTACGTCAAGACGGCAAGCCAAATAAATATCAATCGTCCCTCGAACAGTTCCACGCGAAGCGCATCGATTGCCGATCCGCCGGAAAGGTGCCAAAATGTTATGAAAGAAAACGACACTCAACTGTTTCTCGGTGCTCCCTACGGATTACTTACTTTTTAAGTGGGTTTCAGCACAATGTGCCCGTGAAAACTTTGCTCCTCCAGACAAAATAAAGTGGCTTGTCATCCTCACTTCCGCCACTTCATACACGAAGTGCGCAAGCAATCCACCAACAAGGGGAAGGGAAACAAAATAAAATAATGCATCCCCTCCCTTTCAACATGATAACCCGTTTGCCATCAATACTAGTATATATTGAGTGACACCAAAAAACAATCAGACAAAAGAAGAAAGAAAATAATAATAATAATGTATATCTGACGTCCGAGAGAAGGGGTCCAACCACGCGAACCGCTAGCGAACACAGGCATGCACAGATTGAAAAGTGTTCCCTAAATTGCTATAGGTAACAACATCGGCTCCCCAGAGGAACAACAATAAAAAAAACAAATGCATGTCTTAAATATTGGTATATATATATATATACACGAAAATGTACAGATCACACAGGCGGGTCCTCTCTGCAACGTGGCACTGTGTAGATCTACTCAGTTCCATTGGCACAACTTGTTTCTTTCCCCTTTCTCTTTTTGACTTTTTTTTTTTGCATTTTACTCCCTTGTTCTTCCTTTTTCCATTCACACGTTCGCATTGCTCCACACAATGTTGACAAGGTACTTTACCCATTTTTGTCTTTCTTTTAAGTTTACTTGGTTTACTTATTTCACATCTCCTTTTTGTCTTTTTCTCGTTCCTCTGCCCTTTCTTTTCCCCACAGTTCGATGCATATGCGCAAACACTTCTAATGTTACCCACTCATCACCACCCGCCTAACGGCCGTTGTAAGCACCAAGGTCCAGCAGAAACGCCAGAAAACAAAATGGATAAAACAAAGGACTGACAACAGCAACCAAAACAATAAGGCTGTTAAGTGTGTATGCGTGCAGGGGGTTTATTGGGGATGGGAATGGGAAGAGAGACGATGGGCCATTGAAGAATATAGAGAAGGTAAAACAAAGGGAAGAAGAACAGAAAAAGAAGCAAAGGTAAACAGAGAAATGATGTGCGGCGACCTTCTAGGAGGGCTTGCATCAAATTTCTTTGGGCTCAAACAGTTCAAACAAGTGACTGCGACACACAGGGCAGGTGCTGACCGCCGACGCACAGAGACGGCATAGTACCTTATGGCGACACGGTAGCGATATGACGGTGGGCACATGGTCCAAACAAACGACACAGTTTTCCTGTTTGCTTGAGAGAACATCGCGTACGTGCTCAAGGTACTCAATCATATCCCGCTCCACTAGTCGTAGCTGTGAAAGTTTTAATTCGTCGATGTTTTGCGGGAAGACAACACTACGGTGATTCAGTTTGTTGAGAATGTCTTGCCGGATTTGATGTCTTGACGGGAGATCTAGCTCCTGCTCTGTTGCCGACGCGGGCCGCGGCGTTGTCGGTTCAACGAATAATGAGGGCTCGTTGGTCCCTTCTGTAACTCCCGCCGTCGATGGCAAGGGATCGCTGTTAGTATGATTGAAGTTAGCACCGTTTTGAGGTCCTGCACCTCCAGTAGGATTTGCCATAAAAGCGCTGTAGTCCTGCATCCCCGCGATAGAGCCCAAGGTAGCGCCATTTCCACTCGAGATCCTGGGTATCGCCATCTGTTGTTCCTTTGGCATCCACTCCGGTTGCTGAAGCGATTGCTCCGAGGACCCATTGTTAGAGCGTCGTCGACGACTGTTAGGGTTCCTGCTGTTTTGACTGGCTGCTGAGCCCAGGGCGTGAATGCGCCCCCCAATTGCAAGCAGCTCTTGCCTCGAGGGGATTTTGCTGCTTTCAAGGTACAGATGGGCATCGGTATCTTCAACAACGCCCCTGTACGCACAAGCTGGCACACTTCCGGGTTCTTGCATCGTGCTGAGCCAGAGATTGAACTCATCTTCCGTCATTGGTGAGTTACTGATACTATTCAGTTGGTATTGCGTCCCATTGATGCTCGCCAAACTGTGTGGAAGCACCAGAACTAGATACTTGTCCGTTCTAGTGCTTGTATTGTGGGAAAATCCATCATATGGTTCGCCCGTCGTAACCGCTCCGACACGCGCTATGATGTAGCTATCTGATTGATCTGGCAGTTCCACTAGCACACGTACGAAGGCACCGTGCAGAGCACTGTGGTGGGAGGCATCTGATAGAATTATTTGCGTTGCCTCATTGCGCACCAACTGCGCCTCCTTCGCTGCTAGAAACAACTGATGTTGCTCCTCTACTCTCATTACTTCACTATGAGGAAAGGGAGTGATATAGAACAACATTGCATTGACAAACGGACAAGAATTTAGTAAGCGCAAAGAACACAGAAAATAAAAAAGTGTGAGAAAACAAAGAACTTTATTCAATAGACTT